>NC_083462.1:31346361-31373861 GCF_030014155.1 Tachysurus vachellii | reverse complement strand
ACGTGGACACCTTTTAAAAATAAATGCATATAATCATTTTTGTTGCAAATAAAACTCTCATAGTCCATAAATACTGTAGATTTAACTTTGTTTAATATATACATTTTAGTTAAACCATCAAACATATGTATGACTTGCCAGTGACTTGCTTGAGACTTGAAGGTTAAGACTTGAGACTTACTTGTGACTTGCACATGTGTGACTTACTCCCACCTCTGCTCTGATATACAGTCTAGTGTACAGTCTTGTATGTTCACTGATCCCTACTAGACTCTCACCTTGTCCTGAGGGAAACTCCACTGGAACTGCAGAGCAACATTAAGTTCTGTGACTGCAGTGCAGTTGAACTCCACCTTCTCCCCATCCGCCCGCTTCTCGTGAACAGGACTCACTCTGAGGTCATAGATTTTAGTTCCTGAGGAAGAGAAGGGAGGCATTGTTCTTGTGTGAGCAAACCTCAAACTGTGAACCCAGCAGGATTTCTACATGTACCGATTCCAAATATGTGCGGTATTACAAGCAGGCTTTGTGTTCTGGGGTTTGGTTAAATAGTTAAAGAAACACATTTTAGTAAGTGATGATCATCTATAGTATGTATTACTATAGAAAATGAATAGTTATAGGTAGGTTTACATGGTAAAGAGCAGAATGTATTGTGGACCATAGGCACTTTATTTACGCAGCAGAGAGACAAAAATATGTCCGTGAGAGTATACAATTTCATTTGTCAACTTTGTCACTAAGGTTGTAAAGCAATACCAGGATAATACAATATGTATCTGTTTAGTGCACCAAATATTTGTATCTTTAAGCTGGATTTGAACTAGAAGTGGATTTGATACCAGAAATTGTGGGTGGGTGTGAACCTTATGTACTGTACTGTACCTAGAAACACTAAAAATTCATCGAAATAAAATAAAAAAGAAGAAATTTTTCATTCCGAACTAATTCAAGTTGCTCAAACTCGACTTCATTTGGTAATAATTCACCCCACACCATGTAGAACTTTCTGGCAAGATTTATTACCAAATGTGAAAGATCTTACCCAAATTCTTCATAATTAACAACAGCCCCCTATTATTGTTTTTTGGTTTTTTTTTTTCTTTTCAGATTTACTAGTTTTAGGTTTGTTACGTTCAAGAAATATTCAATCTACTACGAAGACCATTTAAGAATCTGCTATAAAGCAGGGACGCAGTGCTGATGTGAGACAAAATTAGGTTTATTATTTTATTATAATTCCTTTATTCTTTTAACAACAACTGACAAATCTTTTTTTGTCTTACTTAAGTAAGACAAAAAAAAAAAACAATTACTTAATTAATTATTTCATTTTAAATACATTAATTAATTTTTTAATGATTTAATTAAACAATTATATTTTGGAGTTTTTCAAATATCTTGTCCTGCACACAGCATACGATCTATAATTAAAAGCATTTTATTTTTGTAAATTGTTGGAGACGTTTATAGAGAAATATGACCATTAAGGCTATGTACAGTATATGTCAGGCTTCTGGATCAAAAGAAAAAGAAAAAGAAAATCCTATTTGTATCTGCTCTATTTGTATCTGTTCAGTCCAGATGTTTTCATATTCAGTTGCATGCCTAAGTTTGCTTTCTACATGCATATATATATAAGCATAAAAAATATTATTGTTGTTAGAATCTGTTATTGTATTCATTTGGATCATCTGTTCGGATCAGAATTGTTTATTCATATTTAACAGACATAAGAACATTTTAGAGATTAAAAGCACCAGAGTCAGCTCAGGTTATCTTTACTGTTTCCAGTCTGGGATTTTAGAGGAACAGGCCACCAGATTTTATATAAGGTCAAAACAGAGGATTGTTAGCAGTAATGTTTCACAACTAATGCCAGCTTTGTGAAACCAGGGCTGAATTTGAGTGGAAAAAGTGGGACTAGTAATGACAAACTCATAATGGATTACATTAGCAATCAGGAAGACTTCATTATTGCATCGTGCTGGTAGATTAATTGTAACAGTAACATGTTGGAAACATGTCAGATCCCTCTGACTAAATAAATGAATAACATAAATAAATGTTTTGCTTTTACAAAATGATATAGTCCTTGTCGTTAGACGATTCCTCCTTACCTATGACAGCCAGAACGTAAGTCATGGACTGGAAGGTTTCATCCTGGATGTGAGTTTGGCAGTAGCCTACACCAGCATAGCTAATCACATGACTCGGGAGCACGAAACCTCTTCTGCTGTCCCAGAACACGTCCTTTCCATCAGGGACTACTTCCTTCACTGGATAATTCTGTTCAAGTCGAAAACCATGAGATTTCCAGGCAATGTCCATAGAAAACAGAAATATTTATGGAAAAAAAGAAATTTATGATAATCACGTTAAGTACGATAAGTATGCACACCCTTAAACTAATAGCTTGTTGAAGCACCTTTTGATTTTATTTCACTACGGTTAAGTGAAGGTTGGGGTAAGAGTCTTTTGACTAAGTTGGTTTTTCATGTCCTGACATGGCAATGTTTTCTCTTTCTTGCAAAATCAGCCATCAGACTCCT
This sequence comes from Tachysurus vachellii, assembly GCF_030014155.1. NCBI lineage: Eukaryota > Metazoa > Chordata > Actinopteri > Siluriformes > Bagridae > Tachysurus > Tachysurus vachellii. The sequence continues at coordinate 31,371,309 of NC_083462.1, read as the reverse complement.
GTGTACAGCTCACTTCATCTCACTTTTGTAGGATTTTATTTGGGTTCAGGTCTAGACTTATTTTTTTAGTTGTTTCTTTGTTGATATGGATGTCTGCTTTGGGTCATTGTCTTGCTGAAAGGTGAAATTCCTTTTCATCTGCAGCTTACTAGCTGACACGTGAAGGTTTTGCACTAGAATCAACTGGTATTTGTATTGACACTTGAAGGTTTTGCACTAGAATCAACTGGTATTCATGATTCCCTCTACCTTGAAAACAGCTCCAGTTCTGGCTGATGAAAAGCAGCTCTAAAGTGTGATGCATCCTGGGCATGTTTTTTGCTGATGGTGTTTTCTTTATTAACCAAACATTTTTGTTTTGTTTTTTTTTACCTTACTTTTTTACTTTTTTGTTTCATTAGAACATAACACATTTAGCCACATGACTGTAGTGTCATAATTGAACTCGGATGTTTTTTGTGAGAACATGCTTCCGTCTAGCCGTGCAACCCCAACACCTCGACATTTAAATCGTACGAGAGATTGTTTTTACATGCAGAAAGGAGTCTTCTAGCTGACATGGCAGATACAATTCAATTAAATCATTACATTGAATTCAAAATGAAGGCAAAATCTATCCTCAAAACATAAACACACAAAACTCATCAAAACTCTCCCACCATGTACAGAGTGACGTTGAGGTCCTCCAAGGAGCCCAGGCAGGGAATGACCACTTGCTCTTCTTTTTGAATAAACACCACCTCAAAGTGTTGCGATAACCGGAGAAAAGGCATGCGGTAATCTGGAGACAGGAAAGAATTGATTTATTTTTATCATTTTACTATTATGGTCTGTTTTCAATTGTCTTGTCTTGTTGTTACTGTAAGGTTTTAATGAACTTTAATGAACACTGTCACCTAGGTTAAAGGCAACAGGATGCGGGAGCAAGGAATGGTATGGCTCTAACAGGAAGTAGGACATAGAGGTAACAGAGGACATGCATGGACAGAGGTCACACTAGAGGCTCAGACAGGAAGTGTGCTTTGGCTTGATACTTCTTTCTCTCTCTCTCTCTCTCTCTCTCTCTCTCTCTCTCTCTCTGTCTCACAATTTTATATATATGGGTTCTTAAAGTTACAGGTAAAGTTATCAGACATATAGTCATTTCTTTATCAAGAAAAGTGGGAGGAACTCACCTTGCACAAAGACGTACACTGACACGGAGGTCTTCCCTTCCTCCACAGGCAGGTTTCTGTAGGAACAGCGATACTCTCCTGTCTCATTTCCCATTGCCCCAGTGAGCGTGATGGTGCTACAGAACAATCCGTCCCCACTACAGTCTGACGTTATAATTCTGCTTTCGGTGACATTCCGGCTGTAAGGAGTGTACCATTCCAAAATCTGACGTCCTCTATAAGACAGAATTCCAAAAGCAATTCATAAACAGTGCGTTTTATATGTTTAATTAAGGGATTTACTGTAGCTCCATAAAGGGTTTCTACTTCGGAATATTTGGACATGCCTGATGAATGCTTACGTAATTCCGATTTAATCTAAGGTTTTGCATATAAGTCACAAATGCAACTTATTACTGTGATATAACATATTATGTAACTTCCGTTTTATCGTTAAAATTGCATTATTACTGACCACATTCACCTCCTGAGTTACTGTAGTGCATTCTTACCTGCAGGTAATCTCCAACGTATCGGATGTGTTGATTTTGTATGTCTTATCTGTGATGTTCAGCACTGGAGAGTCAGGTACAAACCTGTGCTCCCTAGCTGGAAACAGAAAATATTACAAAAGTTTTATCCATTAAATGAAAATAACGCAGCCGTTAGATTAACGGAGTTTAAAGCTTAGGTATGCATTTCATAATTACGCTTAATTACTGTTAAGCTTCACATTTTTAGATTTATTGTGCATAAAAATAAATCGGATCTGCAATGAATTATTATTAAGTATAGTGACAAAAGCAGCTTCACACTTTTGTGGAGAAAGAAACTATACCAGAAAATCCAAATCAGCACAATTTCACTCAGTAATTTTGCGATCAAATGGCATAAAAATGTATAATAATAATAATAATAATAATAATAATAATAATGGCCCAGCTGATTTGATATCATCAGACTTTGAGTAAGTCAGGAACATACAGTACAGGTTCTGAGGCTATATTTCCACTGGAACAGCAGCACAGCGGTCTGTGTCAAAACAGGAAACTCGGGCAGATGGGCCTGAATGGCCCCACACTCCAAGCCCTGAGGTGGGGTTCCTGCTCCAGAGGAACCAGGGCAAGGGACAAACATACACACACTAACAGAGGCCCAGAGTTCTAAAGTACACACCCTGTTGAGTCGTGCTAACACAATTTGTTTTGAGAGATGCCAAGATCTGATCCCTGAATTGCTGGGAACTAATATTTTAAATGTTAAACAATGGCATCACAGGTCTGCCCATACTCAGACAATACATTATAACCTGAATAAGAAGGATGAAAGTATAAGAAATAGATCTATACAAAAATAAGTCTGAGAACAAACAAATCTTGTGATGTCATAGCAATTTAAGCCCCAAATAGGCTGATTACTGATTACTATACATGACTGAAAACATACAAAAACACACAAAAACTCATCAAATTCATCAAAAGTTTGAAACTTTATATACAAGGCTGACAGTCGCGCCTTTCCTGCGGTGATTGCAATTAGAATAACAGGAAAAAGAGATGAACGGTTATATTTAGACCAGAAGTCAATTTAAGTAGATTACCAAACAAATCCTACAACACAACATAATATAAAACACACAACTGTTCTTGTTATTCTTAATAATAATAATAATAATAATAATAGGAAACGTCAAGAGATTCAATTATTGAGCTAAAACGATCAAATATAATTTGTATTTGGTGTAAGCTTTATCTTTTGCACTATATAAGTACATGATTATGTTTAATTTGGCTTTTTAAACAAGTTTACCTGCCACCCAGCAGACTCCAAAAATCAAGCCTATGAGAGAAAGAAGTGAAAAGGTCTTCGCCATGGCGTGACAGGAACGGTGCGTAAAACCACTGGAAAAACGTTCCCACGGGACAGAAATGCCTCAACTGTGCATCACTGCCTTGTAGAGTCCCACAGTATAATCCAGAAAATTCATAAACAGGACGAAAACATTCAAAGCAAATCGATTTTATGGTTTATCCTCTGAGGGAATCCGGAGGGAAACCTGTCTAGCGCAGAATGAACAGGACAAACAGAGAGGCGCAGGAAAGGAGGACAAAATGGGAGGAAGATAAACTGAGGGACTGAGGGAGGGGCACAATGGAGACCATGCCACTCATTCAGACCTGAATCAGGCTTTATGTACAAACATAAAAAACTCATTTCACCCACCAATTATGATTAAAGATCCATACCAACATCATGAAGTTCAATCAGAAATGCACTAATGTGATATACAAGTGTGCCTATTAAAGTGGCCTAAGAAAGTATTATGTTGTTTTTTTTTTTGTTGCTTATTTTTTTTAATATGATATTATTAGTAATATGTTCATATATTGCATGTATGCTTTATTATACCTCCTTACTATTTCTATATGACCCAGTAATTTGAAGAAAATGAAACATCTAGTCACGTGTTTATTTCTTAGAGTTAAAAGGTAAAAGAAATGACAAGACGTTTGTACTTAAGTATTAAAAAGAAACAGAGAACACTGTATTACAACATAAAGTTTCCTTCAAACTGGTCATGTTACCTCTCTCAGTAATCCTAAAGTAAACTCAACTTCTTTACTTTGACTGACTCATTATAATATCAAGGCTGATGGATTTTTTAAAATAATGTAGGCAAAACATCAAGGCCTTACACCAAAGAGGATATAACAGAGCGATATATTCATAAACAAGAAGCATTGCCTATTTATCTATCCATCCGATTTTTGTACCGCTTTTCCTATGCAGGGTCCCAGGGAACCCAAGGAGCTTATTCAAAGGCACTCTGTGAAGGGGCTCACTGGAATGGGGTGATGTAGTTCTACATATGTATGTGATATAGTCCTTCGAAATATTTAACATTCAATTTATTTAGAGCCACAAACTCTCATATCACTTACAGTGAATTAACAGTGATAGAAAAATGAGTTACTGGTCTTCTAAGAAGTATTCTAAAGAACTTAATGTTAAGGTGGACAGGGTGTGGAAGCTGCATTACATTTTTTTAATCCTATTGTGAATCTGTGTAAAACCTGCAGTCAACAAAGTACATCCAACCAACCTGAAGATCCTGGAGCAAATCTGCCATTAGATCTGCCATTAATCTACCATTAGAAGTGAGTGTAAATAGCAAACAGATAGTAAAAAAGAGATTCTACTACATATTAGTCTGCAGGGGTTGAATACTAATCACTAATCACTGGTAATCTAGCGTTTTCATTAATAATCCAACCCTCTGATAACCTTTAGCAGGTTTGAGTGCTTTTGTTTTAGTAGCTCAGGGTGAAGGCTTTAAATAACCTACATTAACTTTTGAAAGCGTTCATGTTGTTCTCTTTCTTCTTTCTGTTCTTTTGTGTCCTATGCTACTGCGCCCATGTGTGGTTTGGGGGTGGGGGGGGGGGGAGGTGGGGGTTGGCGGGGGGGGCATTGACCCTGAACACATTTCACAATTCACCATATGGTACTGTAGATGCTGTTTTAACTACTCAAGACAGCCACTAGATGGCACTGTGTTCACTGTTACTTGATGAATACTATGCAATGAGTAATAAAGAATATACCAATACAAATGTTAAGAGAAAATAAACAAGGAAGTTGATCATATGGTAAAGTATTTGAATCATTAAATAAAACATGATTGTCTTGTGTTTTGGCGTTTTGTTTAAATATTGAACGCGGTCTATTTTAATTATAATAAATACGGGTGAATGTCTGTTTCTCAGATCATAAAAAAAAAAGTGTGACCCCTACCAGAACCCCCCCTTTCTGTATGTTCTGGCGAGGGCCCTGGCCCATGTCCATGTTGCTTATTGGCCCATGTCCTATTTTGGGGTGTGTTTCTGGGGGTGGTGGTAGGGGGGTATCGGGGGTGTGGGTACAATCATTCTACCTCCACATGTTTCCTGTCCTGGTCACTTCTACTGGGAGCAATAGCACCTGCACCTCCTCCCTTACACACTGGAAGAAAAGAAAAAAAGGGAGCATGCTTCCTATTGCTCTGCTCCAGTCCCTGTGGCGAATATGGAAAAGGTCCCGACAGGAACATTTTTCATTTCTAGCTGTTGTTTATGTACTTTAATGTTGAATTTAGACCAAAACAAAGAGTGATGTTGATTCACTGGCAAACTGGGAGATCCATTGAAAGATGGGTAATGGGACAAAGAAGAACCAGGCACAAAAATGAGAGATAAAGAGAGGAAAGGGAAGAGAGAGATAGAGGAAAACAAAATTGGTGGGATATATTTGAAGTGAGGTAGAGAGATTTGTGAAAAAAACAAAAAAACAAAGGAATAATAGGCATCTCTCTGTGAGGAAGAGGAAGCAGGATGTTTTTATGTTATAAACTCACTTGTGTCTAAAATCAAATACTTACAATAGATAAACAAATACACACTTTTTTCTTCTTATTTGGAAATTAATGTAATAAAGAAGTTGTTAGACACCATGATCAATTCCCCAGACCACCAGAGGGACCCTTACACATCATTCAAACTTTGTTTTCTGTTGTTTGCTCCATTTCCCTGTTTTTTGCTCATTTTCTTTGTACTGTTTCATTAGTCACCCTATGTAAGTTCCTGTGTTTCATTGTTGTTGTTGTTTTTTTATCTTAGCTTACCTTACCTTAGTGTGTGTTTTTTGTTGTTGTTTTTTGCTACCTTTGGTTTGTTGTTCATGGAGGATTTTACAATGTGGAAATAAATAATTGCACTTGCATCTGCCTTTACTTCCATAACCTGGCAGCGAGGCTTGACCTAATACTGTGTGGTTAGCGGTTGGGAGGTGTGGTTATACTGGGAGGTATAGATGGGATTTCTCTGTACTGTAACTTTTGTTGCAACAATAAAATGAATAAAATAATACTTGATGTAAACAAATGGTATGGATTTGGATTTTGTTCTAATTTTGTGGCATCAAGAACAAACCAGCAGACAAATACCCAGACTGGGGCTGATTTCTTTCTAGCCCAGTCTGTGGATTCATTCAGCTTATGGATGTTAGGTTTTTAACCATCAGTGAGACACCCTATTGTGTCCAAAACTATGGGTATTAATATGGAGTGGAATCTACACATCATCTTGCAGCTCAGTATAACAGTCTTCACTATTCTGGGAAAGCTTTCTACAAAATGAAGTGTGTCTCTTTGAATTTTGTCTATTCAATCAAAACAAGATTAGTAAGGTAAGGCACTAAAATGTCTTGTATGCCTTCGCTCAAACTAAAGAGCTGAGCACAAACTCTGAAAATTAGCCCGAGACTGTTAGGCCTATTCCACCAAACTGTACCGTGTTCCAGTAGGTAGCTGTTTACTGGAACACAGAACTGTTTTAGTAAACGTTTATCTGCATACGTTTGGACATATAGTGTAATTAATAAATAATTAAATAAACGACTCATAGACAGAATGCTAGAAATAAGTTTTTATTTTTAGTAATACGTGTTTCCCTCCCATTCGATAACATGATGAGCATGATGATCAGGCATAAAATTATGATGCCGGTGAATCCATATATTTGATCAAAGTGTGTAGGGTGTGTGTCAGTTCCTGTTCTGTCACCAGAAGAGAGCACTGGAAAAGAAAACAGACAAAATGATGGAAAAGTGCTTTAGAGCCTGACAGACATTTTAAAATGTTCCAGTTATGTAGTGGAACACTGTGCCCTGTCTAGTAAACCTTACACTTCTGTGTAATGGACTGACCAGTTAAACATCTTTGGGTCTGTAGGGTGTATTTTCAGTCATTATGAACACCCCTTCTCTTTAGTTTCAATATGCTACATACAATATGGAACTGAAATGGACTTAATCTACACAACATAGCTTATAATATTGGGACAATCAATAAAATTAATAATAAATTATTTACACTTGACATTAAATCCTCTTTGGAGGTTGCCAAAAAAAAACTTAACAAACACTCTGGCCTCAGAACAAAGTGTTACGTTTGGTGGAAACACTTGAACATCATCGACACATTTAAGAATGGTGGTGGTAGCATCATACTAAGTATTACATTTGGCTTGTTTGTTGCTTCTATTATTAATCTTGCCTTTACCCAGTTACTGATTTTTGGTGGATGGCCTCGTCTAGGTAAAGACATACCTTTTAATAATTGAGTTAATTTACTTTTTTTTGGGACGCGCAAAAATTCAGATGTTTATAACCGAACTTCAACTGGTACTTTTCTAGAAGGTCTTCTGATAGCTCCTTGGTTTTCATAATAAATTTGTAACAAAATACAGACTAACGTCTTCCAGGAACGAGAAAAAAAATCTTAAGTATCACACGACACTTAAATTGGATATTTTTTGACTTGTAAACCTGTAAGATATATTCTATGCCAAAGCCTAATAAACACACTCAAATATACACACTGTGCAGTCCCTTATAACCCTATTAGATTTTTTTAATTCCCATTTGTGGTATGCCTTACGCTTTACAAGCTCCATGTAAGCTTGAGAAATGCTATTGCACGATATTCGATGCCATTAGAATAGTTAGAGTCCAAATGCATGAATTCTTACAGGTGTAGCAAAAAGTAAGCACACATCTGAAAGCCTGTAATGAGTCTGTCTGTGTTTTACCCTGTTTCTGTCTGCTGTCTGCCTTGCTGTTAATTGTTTGTTACCATGGACACTAATTGCACTCTATCTCCCCCCAGGTGTATCGTGTTAGTCTCTGATTGTCGCTGCGTTTGTTATATCTACTCTGTTTGTTCACTTCCCTGGTGTTGGTCGTTGTTGTATGTTTACGTCTATGTTCTGTCTTGCTCAGTGTTCTGCCCTGTTTTGCCTGCTTGTTTGTTTGCCTGTTTCTTGTTTTGGTCTATTAAAAATCTAAACTGCATTTGGATCCTCACTCGTCCTTGCCCCACCGTGACAAAGCCAAATCTATGGACACATGCAGCTCTGGCCCAATACAAATGTCTATAATTTGCTTTATTTTCAATTGGTTTTCATTTTCATTACATTTTCTTTGTTACTGATGTGTAAACATGGCTTCAGTGCCTATAATTTCACAGCTGTAGGAAATAAGCTAATAGAGACGTATTGTGGGACTTATTGCTATGGATATTTTAAATTTAACTACCCACATCATAAAAAAGTGCAACGTAACCAAATAATAAATCGGTGCATAGAGATCCCCAAGTGTTGTAGTAAAAAGAGCAATAAAAAGGTTCCTTAAAATCACAAAGAATGGAGTTTTTAATAAAGAAATGAAAGTGGATCTATTCAGCTAGGACTGGGACACTAGTCAGGATATATTTTATATTTCACCTTCCAGCATGACACAAATCCAAGTCAACAAAGGAACAGCCTGGGAAGAAGAAGATCAACATTTAGGAATGTCAGAGTCCAGATCTAAGTGGAATGACTTGAAGAGGACTGGGTAGAAGAGATCAACTCACAATTTTATAGATCTGGAGTACAAGGAAAAGAAAAATAAAATGACCAAATCCAGATGTCTTCTGTTACACCTAATCACAAAGGATTTCTTCTGGATTCAGAAAAAACCTGAACTCATTAACATGTTCATGATACCAGTTTTGCTGTGTGACATGGTGTTATATCATGCTGGAAGGAGCTATTAGACGTGTTCATAAAGACATGCTCATGATCAGCAACTTAGACTGAAAGAGTAAAAAGTACAGTTGGCCGTTTTAACGAACTAGCTTTGCACATGCCACAATATGATGATCAGAGTGAAGTAAATTCTTTATAATAATGAAGACAATCATTACACCTGATAATACAGACATGATACAGACATGAAATATAGTACTTTATTTATACGCTGTCTATTTTTTTAACAGTAAATAGTGTTTTGAAGAGCAAGTGCACGTTAAGTACCCGAATTGATCAGAGAAAGTTTTATTGTTTAAAAAAAACTTGAACAAAACGACAAAATATTTTATATTAATGACCAAGAAAGGAAAGATTTTACTTTCCTTTAATTTAGTTTAATTTACTTTAATTAAGATTACGGCAAAAATTGATTGTTGTTATACAACAAACTTCGCCACGATATCAAATCTATTCTAGGAACAGAATTACATAATGCAACTGATAATGAATGTAGTAATGTAGTACAAGTACCTTAAGTACCTTAAAGTAAAGTATAAGTACAAGTACCTTAAATATCTCTCTTGGTTGACTGCAGATATGTGCCTCAAACACATCTCTGTACTCAGTTCCTACTGTCGCAGACGCTCTCGTCAACAGAGCAGAGGTCACAATCCCAGTAACCTCATCTACCCTCCTCTGTTGTGTTCTTAAACAGTGGTAGTAGGTGGGCTCTGGAATTGACATTCTGCTGTAAAGAAAGCTGATTTTATCTCTGCTTTAGCTTCCCATTACTCCTTTGATTTTCTTGCGCTAACAGAAACCTGGATATCCCCACAGAACACCGCTACACCAGTTGCTTTATCCTCTGCCTATTCTTTCTCTCACTCACCACGAGAAACGGGCATGGGTGGCGGTACAGGTTTATTGTTGTCAAAAAGATGGTGTTTTACACCTTTCCTCTTGTCTCATTTAACCATCTTATCTTTTGAATTCCATGCCATTTCAGTCACATCTCCAATCAACCTTGTTATAATTGTTGTCTACTGTTCTCCTGGTCCCTTAGGAGACTTCCTGGAAGAAATGGACACACTGCTTGGTGATTTCCCTTACGATAGCCCCCTCTGACAGTGCTTGGTGATTTCAACCTCCCCTCTGACAGGCTTCAATCTTCCCTCCTGACTCTTTAGACTCATTTGCCCTGACACACAACAGCTACATCCCCACACACAAAGGAGGCAATGTCCTGGACCTGGTTTTCACCCGTCCTTCTCCAGCTACAGACATGACTGCTACCCCACTACACGTCTCCGACCATCACCTTCACCATCACTCTCCCTATCCTACCATGCAAGAACTTCTGCCCTTCGTTACCACTATCGTCAATAGATTCATAACATCTGTTCAGGTACAACTACTTTCAAGAGAGCAAGGGTTATTCCCATCCTAAAGAAACCTGCTTTGGATCCATCAGACATCAGTAACTACAGACCGTTATCCCTTCTCTCGTTTCTTTCAAAAATTCTTGAACGCATTGTTTATAATCAACTGTCTGTCTATCTCTCACGGAACAACCTCCAAGATCCCAACCAGTCTGGCTTTAAAGCAGCTCATTCCACAGAGACAGCCCTTTTGGATGTCTCTGAGAAACTACATGCTGCTAGATCAGCCAAACTGTCATCCGTCCTTATCCTCCTTGACCTTTCAGCAGCGTTTGATACAGTCAACCACAAGGCTCTCTTGTCTACCCTCAGGAATCTTGGGATTTTCGGATCAGCTTGGGAATAGTTCGACGCTCATATCAGGTAACATGGAGGGGAGTGACATCTGCTCCATGCAGACTCTCCACTGGTGTCCCACAGGGCTCAGTACTTGGTCCTCCTCTTTTCTCCCTGTATACTCACTCTCTTGGTGAAGTTATTTCCTCACATGGGTTCTCTTACCACTGCTATGCTGATGATACACAACTTATCTTCTCTTTCCCACCCTCAGATACCACAGCTTCTGATGATCGGATCTCAACATGTCTGGCAGAAATATCATCATGGATGACTGCTCATCAGTTAAAGCTCAATCCTAGCAAAACTGAATTGCTGATCATCCCAGGTGATTCATCCCCAGGTCATGACCTTGCTATATCCCTGCACAACGATCTGATCTCCCCTTCATCCACAGCTCACAACCTTGGGGTAACCATGGACAATCAACTGTCCTTTTTCTCTCATGTTGCTAATGTGACTCGCTCATGTCGGATCCTTCTCTACAACATTAGAAGGCCATTTTTGTCCACACAGTCTGCTCAGGTACTTGTTCAGTCTCTTGTCATTTCAAGACTGGACTACTGCAATGCACTGCTGGCAGGTCTACCTATGGATGCAATTCGTCCTCTGCAAATGATCCAAAATGCAGCTGCACGGCTTGTTTTCATCCTGCCAAAGTTCTCGCATACCACCCCGCTGCTGCAATCCCTCCAATGGCTTCCAGTAGCTGGCCTACAAAGCAAAAAACGGACCCGCTCCCTCTTACCTCAAAGCCCTCATCACTCCTCGCACTGCACCCCGCACCCTCATATCTACCAGCACTGCTCAACTGGTTCCAGCATCTCTCAGGGTAAGAGGAGGGTACAAGACTCTTCTCTGTTCTGGCACCAAGGTGGTGGACTGAACTTCCCCTAGAAGTCCGGACAGCTGAGTCACTGGCTATTTTCAATCGACGGTTGAAGACCTACTTATTCATGAAACACTTCAACTAGCATCCTTGCCTGTTTGTTGCATGAGTTATTTTTAAACTCATGGTATCTGACGTATGTAACTTAGTGAACCAGAGTTAATGTATCCAGTGATAGAGACTTAAGCACTTCTGTACGTCGCTCTGGATAATGGCGTCTGCCAAATGCTGTAAATGTAAATGCAAATGTAAAATACAAGAGTTTTTAATTAGACAGTGGTGTAATAACGTGTACTGTCCAGCAGATGACACTATAGAGCTGAGTGCAAAAATCTCTATACCATAAATATTAGTGTATTTCCTGCTGCAAAACACCACGTCAGCTTAGGAAGGGTTGTTAATTAGCTTATTAGCTGTTGTGGGCAAAGAAGACACTAACATGTACAGGACAGAGGATTATACAGGACCAGATTTGGCAACCTGAGAAAAAAAGTAGTTATGTTGAATGAGTTTCTTCTTCTTTTAACCTGTTTATTTAATTCTAAACTCAATTCCTGTCCATTCTAACCGGAAATGCGTCATCAAACTTTGTCTGACTGGTCCATTTTCCTCACGCAGACTCTTTTTTTTTTTTAGTTTATTATAGCTTTTTTTTCCGTTTTAAATCTTTTTAATTTATTTTATTTTATTTTATTTATTTATTTTTCTCAATAACAAATGATAACAGATAACAAAATACAATGTCATATTATTCAAACCTTAGAATAGTAACACAACATAAAAGAGAAAAAGAAAAAAAATACAAATAAAAAACACAAATAAGGAGTTTCGAGCAATACAATTAATTTAGAAATGGTAAAAGTCTGTAGTTTTCACAGCTTTTTGCCTTGTGAGTCCTTTAAAAATAAGTTTTCATTTCCAGCTTAAAATGGAAAATGTTTGATTTCTTTTCAGACCACTTTACATTTATGGATGTGAAACTTTCCAACTAAAATAAGCAGATTTAAAATAAAAAAAAATATGACATTTCACCATTTCCTCATAAATAAATATGATATATAATATTTCTGTATATTAATTATGTTTGACATCAATCCAAAAAAAATCTAGTATTCATACAGTCAATAAAAAGGTGCAGATTCTGTGTTTATATTAAAAAATGCACAAGAATCTGAAATATCATTATAAATGTTTTTGTAGAATTTGGTTTGTTGGATAAATTAGATGTATAATTTATTCTGTTTATATAATTTATATATTATAATTTATTATATATATATATATATATATATATATATATATATATATATATATATATAGAGAGAGAGAGAGAGAGAGAGAGAGAGAGAGAGAGAGAGAGAGAGAGAGAGGTATATTATTATTATTATTATTATTATATTCATAATGACGTTCCTTTTGTACAGCTATATCTGTCATACCACTTCATATTGTATCATACTTATATAAGAATCACACTATATATTATTATGTACATTGTGTATATATATATATTGTGTATTATTAGTATTATTATATATTATGTACATATTACTACACCTTCTGTATAACCTCATACCCTTATTTATTACACTGCCACTTGTAAATAAGCTATCTATGCACTTCTGGTTAGATGCTAACTGCATTTCATTGGCTCTGTACATGTACCTTGCACAATGACAATAAAGTTCTAATCTAATCTAATCTAATTTTACATAAAATAATATTTTTTCTCACTCATGCAATACAATATTTATTATTATTATTATTATTATTATTATTATTATTATTATTATTAAGTCCAAACCAATTTCCAAATAATATTCTTAAAGAATCTCTAGTGAAGTAACTCCCTAAAAAATAAGTATTACATTTATTGTCTTTAACATTAATACCATTCAGAATGATTTCATTTTTAAATCTTAGTTTCTCATCAGATTCCATATTACTGCAATAATCTCAGAAAAAAAAGAAAAACCTGCATGAATTGCATCAAATACAACTCTATATAGTTTATTACAGCTTTAACCCAATTTATGACGTGTTCATGACATATCGTCTAGGCAGAATTCTTAGCCAATCACCGTATTATATTTTCCTGACGCGTGCTCCAAGTAGACCAATCAGATTGACCGACAGCAGGCTAGCAGGTTAGTTCTAGTGTGAACGGCGGTTTGGTGTTAGCCGAGTTGACGCTTGCTTCAGGTTTACACACAAGATTAACCGCTTTTATGAATTCGCTTCGTGTCACATAATTTCACTTACTTTATTGTTGCCTTGGTCAGTTTTTAAAATGCCTCCCCGGGCCGATTTTCGGCTTTACGAGGCGAAGTTTTTGTTTGTGCTTCTGGTCGTGAGTGCAGGACGAGTCTCGGGGATTCAGGAGGAAAACAAATTAGCTGAAGTGCAGCAGCCCGCTGAGGTAACGTTAAGTCTTTAACACGAAATACACCTCAATAAAAGTGCTCACTTTGGTGTCTTGGCTTGTTTATCGTCCACTAGAGAGAGAGAGTAAACCTGGTGTTAGCTACGAGGCTAAAGACTTTTATTTATCTGAAATAAATTAGCCGGTTAGCTCTTTAACTCCATCCACACAGGCCTGCCTGGGTTCTCCTTTACCTCCTGTTCAATGGTCTTATTTTCTAGGTTTATACTCAGTTTATTTGTACTTTCAGCTTATTTTATAAATAATATCTCCTTCTTAGATGTGTTTGTTTGTTTGTTTATTTGTTTATTTTGCTGGAGCCATTTAAAGGTGTTGTTTATTTTACATTTATTTCCTACATAAACTCCAAAACATTAAAATGTTGACTTAAGATGTTTGTACTCTTAAATAATGACTCCAATGTTTGTGTGAAACATTTCTTCATCATCACCACTTCAAAACATTTGAGAATTGAATGACCGGTGATTTCAGTGACCAGAGGTCAGAAATATTATTATTATTATTATTATAGTATTTGTATAATTATTAAGATCAACACATCGTTCTTAACATCCTACTGGTTGTAGGATCTGAAAAAAAAAAAAATCACTTATCCTATGATAACAAGATCTAATATTCTCGCAGGTTTTTCGCCACTTTAATTGTCACTCCTTTCATGTACACAATGATTCATTGCGAAATAACAACTGTGTCTCTGTACAGAAAGCTCCAACCGGCCAACCTGCAGCTCCAGTCATCAGTCCAGACGAGCCGAGTAAAGGCAACCTGGGATTTATCCATGCGTTTGTGGCAGCAATTTCGGTCATCATCGTCTCCGAGCTGGGAGATAAGACTTTCTTCATTGCCGCTATCATGGCCATGCGATATAACCGTCTCACTGTTTTAGCAGGGGCCATGCTAGCTCTAGGTCTTATGACCTGCCTGTCAGGTAGCATAACATCAGCATTTCTTTGTTCTTTGGATATTGGCAACCGATTTTGAGATACAGGGAAGCCAGAGCACTGCTATTTTGTCAGACACTTCAACTTAAAATTAAATGAAATTGTTGCTACTGTCATGTCAATATATTCCAGCTATGGCACAAACATTCCTGATCTGCTGGAAATGAGCTTGGGTGAATGGTTATTGAGTAAGTGAGAGTAGAATTTGGGCCAGCTTGTGATCAAGGCAGTGAAATTTCCCTGATGTCACACGTGGTTTTGTTTTTTTGGATAGATTCTCAAAGCACTGCTTTCATCCTAAACTAGATTATGTAAACTGCAGATCTGTATTTTAGTTTCAATAACCTGACCTACAGTCTATCGATATCCAAAGAACTCTGTACGAGTTCTGCAGAATACAGGAACAACAAACCTAATGCAAATGATGTGACGTGAGAGACTGGTGATGGATGTGATAAGACCGCAGCAGAGAGGAGTAGTTACATTTTAATTTGGTGTTACAGTGCTGGCATTGTTAGAGAATATGAGTTCCTGAAGAAGGTGTACACAAATACAGCATGTCCATTCAGAAACCAAGAGGATTTCATTTTTGTATTTTTTCCGTACAGGTGAAAAATGGTACTAACATTGTAAAAAAAGAAAAGAAAAAAAAGAAAAAAAGTGTAATTCTATCACTGCTTGGTACTGTCATTGTTCCTGACTTTCTGGACACGCTGCAGACATGTAAGGCCATCCTTAAAAATATTCTTGTTTGCCGTAACCTGACCGACCCTGTCAATTTAGGACCGACTCAAATTTATTTATTTATTTATTTTTGCTTTAGTCCGACCGACTTGCCGGTTGTAAATTTGCGTTAAGACCGACCAATTATTTCTTTTTTTACGCTTCAAACAACTAATACAAATTCTATTGTTTCGAAAATCTATTGCACGAATCGATTGGACCAACCAACACAAGTTTCGAAAATGAAAATAGGAAATTGGTTTTAACGGCCTTCTCTTGGAGCGCGTCCAGGTTTTTTTTTTGTAACGCGTCACACAGCAACTGCAGCTTCATACACACACATAATAATACTTTCGCACAATGTTTCTCTTTTTACAACAAAAATGTGAATGGTGTGTTCGACCGAAGGCACGGATTGAAGACCCAGTCAGTGCTAATTTGTTTAAATTCATACCTACATAATCACCATCACCAAAATTTTGAACTTTTTTATTTTACATTGAAACTTGAAAAAAAAAAAAAAATAGACCAACCCTTTTTTTTTTTTTTTTTTTTTTTTTTATATATATAAACTGTTACTGCACACCAAAATATTTTTAAGGATGGCCTAATTCAGTCAGACACTGAAGGAAATTTCTCCTTAGCCCTCGTTTTCCATTCGTCTTAGTTGATGGACTGGAACAGTTGAGCTACAGTTTTTTTTTTTTTTTTTTGCAGTCAAAGCAGCACTGCGTACTTGTTTTCCTGGTTGGTGCAAAAGTCCTACAGCTTCAGTCTAACTCCATAATTCACCTGACAGTTTGATTAAAGGAGAGTCTTTTTTTTTTATTTTGTTTTTTATTTATTTAACGAAAAGACCATTGAATTCGCAAATCTGATTGGTTAGAAGATGTTGATTAATTGCCTCTGAATCCACAGGTCTGGATTTACACAGGTAAACCGGTGCTGCCTGTAATTGATTGTGTTACATAAGAACATAAGGCCTTTGTGGTTTTACAGAGACATGATGAATTTCTTAAACTTGTAAAGAGAAAGGATAAAAAAAAGAGATTAATTGGTAACCTGACCTAACCCGAGTTAGACTATTTTTCTCTAACGACACACCATGTCATGCTTTTTTTTTTTCTTTTTTTTTCTTTTCAAAGAACAGAAACTTGAGTCATTGCTTTATATGATTACATTTTATTTTGTGAAATGATTGATAACGTTATACTTATTGTAGGCGTCGGTGTGTACAGTGCATGTAATTGCCTGATCCAGCACGTGCAGTATGTTTGCAGGAGCTGCAGACTGAAATAATGATACACCAGCAGAACACCTAAAGCAAACTTGTTATCTGCATCTTCTGCAGTACTCTTTGGTTACGCCACCACCATTATCCCACGGATCTACACTTACTACATCTCCACCGCACTGTTTGCCATCTTTGGTGTAAGGATGCTGAGAGAGGGGCTGAGGATGAGTGCTGATGAAGGCCAGGAGGAGCTTGAAGAGGTGCAGGCTGAGATTAAGAAGAAAGATGAGGAGGTGAGTCCACCGGCTAAACAAAATCTAGTTCCTGATGTTTGAACTGAAATAAGGCGATATTTTATTCATCTCACTTGGTGTGTTGACTTCCAGCTTCAGCGTTATAAACTGGCCAACGGGGCTCCTGACGTAGAGGCAGGTTCGGCGGCGGCCGCGTCGCCTCAGAGGAAGTGGCACAATTTTATCTCGCCCATCTTCATCCAAGCACTCTCACTCACTTTCCTTGCCGAGTGGGGGGACCGCTCTCAGCTCGCTACCATCGTCCTGGCTGCACGGGAGGTCAGCAATCACACACATTCAGCTTTACTGTGTATATAAAGCTTTGGAGGCAATAAATTAAATTATTACTCCAGTATATAAGGTGTATTCGATATCCTTTTCTTCCCCTCCTTTGTGAATGAATAAGTCAGTGAGCTTAAACTCACAGCTGACAAATCAAAGGAAAAATTGTTGTGTATTTTCAGACGTGCAAACTTTTATGTATTTTCCATATGAACCTTTCAGTTACCACTTAACAGAATGTAATAAATAAAAAGCTAGTATGAGCCAACCGTGGAGTGATGTGCCACTTGTTCGGGTGTTTTTAAAAATTCCGGGTATTAACTGACGACCTAGAAGCCACCTCTCCCTCCTTCAGCACATCTCACATTATCTCATCTAGAATTACCCCGATGCATTGTAGCTTGTGTTGGCTGATCATTTGTCACCTGTGTCTAGTTACAGTAAAGTTCCAGGACTGCTATTGTACACTACAGCAAAATGTTTCCTGTACTGGTGTGTGTGTGTGTGAGAACTAGTGCCTAAAGCATACTGGATTAAATGTTCATCTCATGAAAGCCTCATTCGTTGTGTAAGTGCGCTGCTGTGGCTTTCATACGTGACCATTGAATACAGAACTCCACATTAGATTCCAGTCACGTACTGGATAAGTTTTTTGATCCCCTTTCATAGAAACCGTATTCACACAATGCAAGAGCCCTGATCTGATTACCGGCAGTATACGAACAGTAATTTAACCATGGATTTATAATTCATTAGCAATAAAAGAGTGATGGTGTAATTATTGTGTAGATTTGCGCTGCAGCGTCAGTGTTGGCGGCCCAGTGGTCAAAGCGAACGTGCATCAGGATTCCTTTGTTATAGTTTTGTTCCTGTTGCTTATCAGTCACAACCCTGCATCACTCGCACATTGCTGTAAAAACAGATCTTTATCTGCTGCCTGTGGAAGTAAATGAACAGAAACAGCTACTATATCTACCTGTGGTTTTTTTTTTTTTTTTTTTTTCCCCCCTCAATACCGAATTGTTTGGTGCAGGATCCTTTTGGTGTGGCGGTGGGAGGAACTCTGGGGCATTGCCTCTGTACAGGTTTGGCTGTGGTTGGTGGAAGGATGGTGGCTCAGAAGATATCCGTCAGGACAGGTGAGATTAGCCGCACACTGTGGATTAATCCATGCAGTGTTCATTAACGTAAAAGATTTCATTTCTTTGTTCGTTCATTTTCACAGTTACGATCATCGGTGGAATCGTGTTCCTCGCCTTCGCTTTCTCGGCCCTCTTCATCAAGCCGGATACCGGATTCTGATAAAAGGACATGTTTTCTGGGCTCAGTCTGTAAATACTGGCTCTGAAATGCTGTATCCACAGAGGCGGACTGTAAACAAAGGCCACCCCACTGCTGACTGCTGGCCTGTGTGTGTATGAGAAAGCAAAGTGTTACTGTATAGACCCAGTCACAACTGCTGCATTAGTTTTTATTTCTTTAGTCTTTTTTTTTTTTTCCTTAATCATGTGAAGGGTGTCATTTAAATAACAAATTAATTTCCTTTACTTCTGTCCTTTATCCCGTTCCTTGTTTCTTATTCCGTACGGTTTTCTTCCCTTCTCCTTTATCGTGACCGTAACCCCTGCAGCCAGTGAGCACCAGCCTCACAGTGCAAATCACTAATGAGCACATGCAAGGAAAAATGTCCTCAGTTTTAGATCATTACTTATGTACATCGTTGTACATCAGCGTGTCCTTTCACTCCTGGGATGATGCCTATTTGTAGCAAAATTCAGTGAGTAATCTCGCAAGTGTAAGATTTCTTAAGGACCGTGGTACAATTTGGCAATAAACGCAAGAGCCACCTACTTCCGATGAATGTGTGTCAAGCAAAATTCTTTTAATAACTTGGACTGCGTTAGATCTCGGTCTGGAAACTTCAGGGTCGTGGTGTTAGTTTTTCCGTTCCAACTCGAGCACAAACGGCGTGCAGAAAGATCAGAAAATCGGTACTCAACTTCCAAGATCCTGATCGACACAGAGGGAAGAGTGTATATTAAAGAAATCCCAGACGGCCTGATGGTACACGTCCCTTTCTTGTTAAGCGATTTGAGTGTTGAAACACTAGTGCAAATCTAACGAGGCAAACATTTAAGCTCTCTTAAAAGCCTTTTTAGTAAATAAATCACTTTTTATGTTTTTATTCATCGTTTGAGCAGTGTGTGTGTGCGCGCATATGTTTTTCTGGGTTATCTACAGTTCAAGGTGACTTATTTCTTTGTCAATATTTGACTGGATTTATTCATCTGTAAAGGGCAAATAAGTTCACTATTCATTGAGAGTTCACTGTATAAATTGCTGTAAATAATAAATTAAACTGTCGGTATGGCTTTTTATCCTTGCAAGATGTCTTGATACTGGATGGAATAAGTTGCTAAGGGTTTTAAATGAAGCCGTGTTTAAAATGACTTCATTTTCACTACAACTCAAGGTGAGGTCTATAGAGCATGTTTTAGCGTGTACGCAGATTTACTGTCAGAACTGAATGTAGGATGAATCAGAGCGTGAAATAAAAGGACAAGAACAAGGCAAACGTCAGGAAATTTGAACAAATGCAAACAAAATCAGCACTGTTCTCTGAAGGTTTAGAATTCGTCACACATGAGATATCAAGTGTTTTATTTACCAAAAATAGCATGGAACACATTTAGAGAACACATGTTGGTCTGAGATATAGCTTTTTTTTTTTTTGTTTGTTTTTTTCTTTCAAATATGTTTATTTTCAAAATCGAGTAAAGGAGTGCAAACTGCACCGTTCGCTTCAAAAACCTCCATTATGGTTCTGTTAGCGTGGCCCATCAAATGAACCCCGATGCAGCACATACACTGATATTACAGCACCTTTAACACAGCGCACAGCCTTCATTCTCCCCGCTGAGCTCTGCAAGCATCGCTCTGTACAGCTCATGCTGTGGACTGGAATCGAATGCACAAAAATGTTCAAACTTAATTGAACCGAAAAGATTGGATTTAAGCCTCTCCAACTCCGTTAAAGCATGTACTGACCAGGTTGATTTCATGAGCCAACCACAAGTGTTCTGCAAAACTAAAACAAGACACAAACGACAAGAAAACACTGAGGGACATCTAGTGTGTATGGTGAAAGTACAGAACATTAATTCATTAACCAGCTCCTTTTGTGTTAGAGTTTCAAGTACTTCAAGGACTAGTTTTATTTGTATTTATATATATATATAAAATAAAAAAAAAGTGTTCTTTATTTATACTTGCAGCTTTTTGGATACACTAACAAATGACTTCACACCATTTGAAATTATAGTGAATGCCAGGAAAATGTTACAGGACACCCGGTTTTACAGAGAGGTGGCTGACTTGTGAAAGGTGCGTAGAGATCATGATATTTCAAGTGTTAATTGAGAGAGAGAGAGAGAGAGACAGAGAGAGAGATGGTAACCGATGTGGGCCTATGGCTGTTTTGAACTAGCTGGAAGCAGCCATGTTTAGTGTTGACTTAAATCTCACACACACACACACACACCTCCTCCTGTTCATGCCAGACATTAACTTCTCATCGCTGTCCTTGATTACTAGTGTTCAGACCCTAGTGTTGGTGTTTAACTCAAAAGGTGTGAACGGACGCCACATTGTGTAGCGTTGCTGTTCTGTTTAATAAGAGTAAGCGAGAGGCAATTTACAGCTTTTATCCTCCCTGAACACTGTGAAGCTTAATCTTGCATAAAATTAGAGTTAAATCAGCAGGACGTGGGCTGCCGTCAGGTGCCTTTGTATTCGGATTTATGTATTAGAACAAGTACACGCTGTACAGCACACCAATTTAAAGCTTTGTCTTCATGAGCTGATTCAGTGTTTTCATCCTAACTGAGCAGAAAATACACCCAAGTTTACTGACAGTTGAATGCCAGGAATTAAACAGGTAGGATCGGGCACCGCTCCTTTTAGATTGGCACGAAATCCTTCCCTTTACAGATTAGATCTTGTGTTAGCTGGTTGTTACTACTGACCGATTGTAGTGTTTTTTTGCTTTAAATCAAAGCTAAAGAAATAAAAATTGTACTAAAAGCAAACTTTTTTTTTTTATTTTTTTTTTTTTTTAGACAGCGACTTTGTTAATTATTGGCATGTCGGAGTATAAATGTCCATATAATAAAGGCCATAGCTTGAAAATCCTTTCCTTTCCTTCAGCAGTATTTTGAATGAAGTACGTAACATGACGCTCACATCTTTCCATCTCACTCGTTCACAACGGACAGAGAGGAAGAGCTCAGTCCCGAGCCCGACTGCATCGTGACAAAAAAAAAATAAAATATTCACTCTGGTTCTCTGGTGTGTCAAAGTTTGTTTAAAATCTTTATCATCTTATAAACGTAGCTATACTTTACTGTTCCCGTTCTTAACAGCTGCATACTTACGGATATAGAGGTGTGTGTGTGTGTGTGTGTATACTCTTTCTCTTTAAACTCTTTCCAGTGCTCTGGTCTGACCTTAGAAAAATATCTACTTCAACAGGTTATATGCTGCTCTAAAATAATATCTGTTTATTAGAAGTTAAAGATTAAGCTTATGTACGTGGGTCTTACATTCATTCTGTAAAAGCACTGCCACTCAGGTGTACAACGTTAACGTCTGAGACGGCAACCGATTTCATCTTTAATGAAAAAATACATTCTGTTCAGCTTATACATCTATTCTGAAGAAAGGATAAAATCTAGCTTATATTTGTTATGTACTGCATTTGTTTTTTGCCTGTTTAGAGAAACAGATTCAGTCTCAGGACAGGTTTTGTTGCTGGAATCGAATTTGTTTTCACTCACAGAAAACTAACAGCTTATCAGAAGCCCTCGGAGAGCGAAGCCCTGCGATATTCAGGCGACGAGCACTACGAGAGCCGTGCTACAGACGGATACTGCAACGCGAACGTGTGATTGGACCAGCACTCCTCTAAACAGCTGGAGGAAGAAAGATCCTGAGAAGTGGAACATGGGACCAGGTCTGTGCTGCCATGCTGAGGTCTCATGTGAAGTACATAGGAATTATTGCAACCCGTTTCTACTTGAACTACCCTGAAAAGATCATCCGTCGTTCTTTTTTTGTTTTGTTTTGTTTTGTTTTGTTTGCAGAAGACAAGATAGTCGTGCATGTTTTGAAAAGGTAAACATTATCATTTATATAAAACAGATGTGTCACACAGGACATCGAAAAAAACTTCGATCACTTCACGTCAACACAAGACAGAAATTAGTGACTATACGCACGCGACGTGACCAAAAGTTTATGCACCCCTGATCATCATACTCGTGTGTGATTATTGATCATCTCATTCCAGATGTATTCTCCAGTCTTCTCTGAAGGTTTTCCATCAGATGTTGGAGTGTGTGTGTCTGTGGGGATTAGTGATCATTCAGCTACAAGAGCATTAGTGAGATCAGACACTGATGATGTAAGAGTGAGGAGGTCTGGGGTTCAGTTAGTGTTCCAGTTCATCACAAAGGTGTTCAGTGGGGTTGAGTCAGGGTCAGGGCTCTGTGCAGGACACTCGATTTCTTCCACTCCAACCTTAACACGCCATGT
Organism: Tachysurus vachellii; assembly: GCF_030014155.1. NCBI lineage: Eukaryota > Metazoa > Chordata > Actinopteri > Siluriformes > Bagridae > Tachysurus > Tachysurus vachellii. The sequence goes on along the minus strand of NC_083462.1, from coordinate 31,348,376 downwards.
CTTCATGGAGTCTACTGGTTGCCATGGTAATGTTTATCAGTGGGTGCTGCAACAAGCAAATCAGTTTTCTTGCTGCTAAAATAAATCATTATGGAGGTAGATTTTGGTGTTTGTGTATAAAATATAAAAAGCAGTGTTTATCTGGAGCATTTCAGATGAGATAAAGGAGAAACAGCGTGCTCGTTGTCACGGATCACATGCACTCTACCGTCTTCACTTCTGTCGGTAGTCGACGCAGAGAGTTGCTCCGTATTTTCATAAAGTTCAGCTTTTCTCAACTTCTTTGCATTGCTGAAGCGAACACGAACACATCTAGTGCTCTTGTTGCAGGAAGCCACTCTCGGCTGTCGCTGAAAACCATTGACCTCCTTTTGCTTTGTCACTGCAAGTCTGAATGTAGCATCAGCTCCAGTGAAAGGAATCTGTAACAGTACGGAGTCGATGACGTTCAAGAACCACACTTGTCTGTGATGGTCAGGGTGCACATACTTTTGGCAGCATAGTGTAACTATAAGTGCTACCATATATTTAATGAAATCTAGGGTTGAACAACGTTTTGGGAACAAGTGCGTTTGAAGATTGTCTAAGTTTTAAATGCGACCTGCACGAGCAGAAGAAAAGAAACAGCAAAACCTCCACTCCAGAATCCAACTCCGTTCACGAAGGGCTGGTTTTCCAGCACTCCTTCATTCATCTTTAAGTAAACAATTTTTTTCTGGATGAAGCCAAAGCTCACTGTGGATCCTAACAACACTGGGAATGGGAAGAGCGCTCTCTCTCGCTCTCTCTCTCTCTCTCTCTCTCTCTCTCACACACACATTCCCACCAAGAGGTAATTTAGAGAAACCAGTCTACCTGCTGGTGCGTTTTCTGGAGGTCAGAAGAAAAGCGGATTAATTTAAAGCAAATCCGCAAGGATACAGAGAGAACGTTAACCTCCACACACACACACACACACACTAACCCAAGCTCAGGATGGATCTGGGGAGTGGTGAGGTAGCAGCGCTAACAGCTGTGCCACAATTTGTGTGACATTACTTTTACTCCTATCTGGTGATAAGTTCATAACAAACCCCAGACTGATTTGTCATCACTGCAACTCTTGTAACCAAGAAGCAGAGCTGTCAGGAAGGGGAGAAATAAATAAATCGACATATAGATTGGACACCTCAACTAATTAAGACCTTGCCTAGGTTTACAGTTCCACCAAGGCCTAAATGTAAAGTGCTTTTCAAACATAAGTGCTAATGTTTCCTTTTTTGGGGCGTTTATAAGTCGTCATCACAGTCATCATCGCCGAGGTCCAAAGCTCCTACACCGTGCGTTCCTGATCTCTCTGCGTGCGGCTTTATCGCGGTAACTAGCTGGCTGACCGTTTTTCTTCTTACATTACATCTTACATTACAAGCAAAATCTAAAAGTCTCAGAAACAAAAACAAAAAACCTGTTCGTGCAAATAGAGGATCGTGTGCTAAGCTTTACTAGCGACTAGGAGGTTTTTTTTGGTAAAGGCTAAATTTCATGTTAGTTCAAATTGCCAGTGATAGATTTATTCTATCATAGCTTACATATTACTATTGTAAAACAAATATAGCTTCATTTATGGCTTGGCACTGTGTGTGTGTGTGTGTGTTTTTTAAATATATATTATTATACAGTATGCGGCCATGAAGGATTAATACGTGCTTAATTGCGTCTAAACTGCCGTCTGACACCTGAGTATGTCATGGTCAACTTTCCTGAAAGCTCCTGATGAACCCTGCATTAAAGCGTCTATGTTTATGATATAATATATTATGAATTTACATCTCTGTCGGGAAGCAGCGGCCTGCTCTCTCGAATATATACAAATGGAAACTATTCTGTACAGTTTAGAGGTTAGTAATAAACGCATCTCGGTTAAGTGTACAAACAGGAAAGTTATCGGTAGCAGTGTTAGGAAAATATGAAGGTGTCCGTATTTAAACAAACTGTGACACACAAAGCAGAACCAGCACTGCCCACTTTGCAGAAAT
>NC_083462.1:31323861-31336361 GCF_030014155.1 Tachysurus vachellii | reverse complement strand
CCCTCAACTCCACTCGCTCCACTCCCGCAACTCCACTCCCTCCACTCCACTCCCTCAACTCCCGCAACTCCACTCGCTCCACTCCCTCAACTCCACTCGCTCCACTCCCTCAACTCCACTCGCTCCACTCCCTCAACTCCACTCGCTCCACTCCCGCAACTCCACTCGCTCCACTCCCGCAACTCCACTCGCTCCACTCCCGCAACTCCACTCGCTCCACTCCCGCAACTCCACTCGCTCCACTCCCTCAACTCCACTCGCTCCACTCCACTCCACACGCTCCACTCCCGCAACTTCCACTCGCCCCACTCCCCCGCAACTCCTCTCCACTCCCCCCTCTCCACTCCACCTCACTCTCCACTCCCTCCCCTCTCCACCCACTCTCCTCCACACCTACTCTCTCCACTCCACTACCTACCTCTCCACTCCACTACCTCTACTCTCACTCCCTCCACTCCACCCTACTCCTCCACTCCACTCCACTCATCCCCTACTCTCTCCTCACTCCACTCCACCTCTACTCCACTCACTCACTCCTACTCTCTCCACTCTACTCTCCCCGCTCCACTCTCTCCACTCCACCCACTCCACTCTCTCTCCACTCCACTCACTCTCTCACTCCACACTACCCTACTCCTCCTCACTCCTCACTCCCTACTCTCACTCCCACTCCCTCCCTCTCATCACTCCACTACCACCCTACTCACTCTCACTCCACCTCCACCCTACTCTCTCCAATCCACTCCACCCTACTCCTACTCTCTCACTCCACTCCACTACCCACTCTCTCCACTCCACTCTCACTCCACTCCTCCACTCTCTCACTCCACCCTACCTCTCCACTCCACTCCCTACCCATCTCTCCACTCCACCCACTCCACTCCACCTCTCTCCACTCCACTCTACTCTCTACACTCCACTCGCTACACTCCTTCACTCCCCTCCACTCACTCACCCTACTCTCACTCCCACTCCACTCACCCTACTCTCTCCACTCCCCCCTCTCCACCCTACTCTCTCCACTCCACTCCACCTCACTCTCTCCACTCACTCACTCACCCTACTCTCCACCCCTCCACTCCCACTCTCACCCTCCACTCGCTCTCCACTCCCACTCTACCCTCACTCCACTCTCTCCACTCCACTCTACCCTACTCTACTCTCTCCACCCTACTCTACTCTCTCCACCCTACTCTACTCTCTCCACCCTACTCTACTCTCTCCACCCTACTCTACTCTCTCCACCCTACTCTCTCCACTCCACCCTACTCTCTCCACTCCACCCTACTCTCTCCACTCCACTCTACTCTCTCCACTCCACTCTACTCTCTCCACTCCACTCCACCCTACTCTCTCCACTCCACTCCACTCCACTCCACTCCACCCTCTCCACCCTCTCCACTCCCCCCTCTCCACCCTACTCTCTCCACTCCACCCACTCCACTCCACCCTACTCTCTCCACTCCACTCTACTCTCTCCACTCCACTCTACTCTCTCCACTCCACTCTACTCTACTCTCTCCACTCCACTCCACCCTACTCTCTCCACTCCACCCTACTCTCTCCACTCCACCCTACTCTCTCCACTCCACTCTACCCTACTCTCTCCACTCCACTCCACCCTACTCACTCCACTCCACTCTCTGCACTCCACTCCACTCCACTCTCTGCACTCCACTCCACTCCACTCTCTGCACTCCACTCCACTCCACTCTCTGCACTCCACTCCACTCCACTCTCTGCACTCCACTCCACTCCACTCTCTGCACTCCACTCCACTCTCTGCACTCCACTCCACTCTCTGCACTCCACTCCACTCTCTGCACTCCACTCCACTCCACGCACTTCACTGCACTCTCTGCACTCACTTCACTCCACTCTCTGCACTCACTTCACTCCACTCTCTGCACTCACTTCACTCCACTCTCTGCACTCACTTCACTCCACTCTCTGCACTCACTTCACTCCACTCTCTGCACTCACTTCACTCCACTCTCTGCACTCACTTCACTCCACTCTCTGCACTCACTTCACTCCACTCTCTGCACTCACTTCACTCCACTCTCTGCACTCACTTCACTCCACTCTCTGCACTCTCTCCACTCCACTCTCTCCACTCCACCCTACTCTACTCTCTCCACCCTACTCTACTCTCTCCACTCCACTCTACTCTCTCCACTCCACTCTACTCTCTCCACTCCACTCTACTCTCTCCACTCCACCCACTCCACTCTACTCTCTCCACCCTCTCCACTCCACCCTACCTCTCACTCCACTCCACTCTACTCTCTCCACTCCACTCTACTCTCTCCACTCCACCCTACTCTCTCCACTCCCCCCTCTCCACCCTACTCTCTCCACTCCACACTACCCTACTCTCTCCACTCCACTCCACCCTACTCTCTCCACTCCACTCTACCCTACTCTCTCCACTCCACTCCACTCTACCCTACTCTCTCCACTCCACTCCACTCTACCCTACTCTCTCCACTCCACTCCACCCTACTCTCTCCACTCCACTCCACCCTACTCTCTCCACTCCACTCCACCCTACTCTCTCCACTCCACTCCACCCTACTCTCTCCACTCCACTCCACTCTCTGCACTCCACTCTCTCCACTCCACTCCACCCGCTTCACTCCACTCTCTCCACTCCACTCTCTCCACTCTACTCTCTCCACTCCACTCGCTTCACTCTACTCTCTCCACTCCACTCGCTTCACTTTACTCTCTCCACTCCACCCGCTTCACTTTACTCTCTCCACTCCACTCTCTGCACTCCACTCTCTGCACTCCACTCTCTGCACTCCACTCTCTGCACTCCACTCTCTGCACTCCACTCTCTGCACTCCACTCTCTGCACTCCACTCTCTGCACTCCACTCTCTGCACTCCACTCTCTGCACTCCACTCTCTGCACTCCACTCTCTGCACTCCACTCCCTGCACTCCCTGCACTCCACTCCCTGCACTCCACTCCACTCCCTCCACTCCACTCCCTGCACTCCACTCCCTGCACTCCACTCCCTGCACTCCACTCTCTGCACTCCACTCTCTGCACTCCACTCTCTGCACTCCACTCTCTGCACTCCACTCTCTGCACTCCACTCTCTGCACTCCACTCTCTGCACTCCACTCTCTGCACTCCACTCTCTGCACTCCACGCACTCCACTCTCTGCACTCCACGCACTCCACTCTCTGCACTGCACTCCACTCTCTGCACTGCACTTCACTCCACTCCACGCACTTCACTCCACTCACTTCACTCCACTCTCTGCACTCACTTCACTCCACTCTCTGCACTCACTTCACTCCACTCTCTGCACTCACTTCACTCCACTCTCTGCACTCACTTCACTCCACTCTCTGCACTCACTTCACTCCACTCTCTGCACTCACTTCACTCCACTCTCTGCACTCACTTCACTCCACTCTCTGCACTCACTTCACTCCACTCTCTGCACTCACTTCACTCCACTCTCTGCACTCACTTCACTCCACTCTCTGCACTCACTTCACTCCACTCTCTGCACTCACTTCACTCCACTCTCTGCACTCACTTCACTCCACTCTCTGCACTCACTTCACTCCACTCTCTCCAGTCGCTTCACCCCACTGCACTCCACTTCACCCCACTGCACTCACCTGTAAGCCCTGACCCTGAACCCTCTGAAGCTCATCCTGAATTTGTCGCAGCTCCTCCTGCTGCCTCTGGATGTTTGCCTCGATCATGCGTGTGCGCTGCTCCAGCTGATCCTTTAGGTGCTGCATGGCATCAAGCTGGGTTGAGAACTGCAGCACTGGCTGTAAAAATAAATAAATAAATAAATATTGGTCACGCATAATGCAAGTTGCCTGTTAATGAGGATACAGGAAGACAATCGTTAAGGAAATGACTAATCTGTGGTAGGAAACACACAATATAAATGTTTCATTTGACTATTAGTCACATGGCTGAATAATCTTAACATATAAGAAAAATCATTAATGAAGAATGACTCAGTTTAACAGTTTATATTTAAGGCATGATGCAGTGTTCAGGATACACACAATTATCAATGTCTGAGTCATACAGCTACATCCCAGAGCTTTATGATGCATACACACACACACACACACACACACACACACACATATATATATATATATATACATATACGTGTATATATACGTATATATATATATGAACAAAGGCTAAAACCATGACCAAAGGTCTATTAAGTCTCTGAACAAACCTGTTTGGAAAACTGAACTCTAGTCTGCAATAATGTGTGTGTGTGTGTGTGTGTGTGTGTGTATGTCTGTGTTACCTGCACAGTGGTCTGTAGCTGCTGTGGGTGCTGTGGCTGCTGTGGCTGCTGAGGCTGAGACACCAGACAAGTTGACATGGTCTGGCCCGTGTTCTGAGAGCTCATCGACTGGAGAGACACAGATAAACAAACACGATCAATATCACCAAGAGATTTAATGAGCTATAACTTTTAAAGGACAATACAAGAACCTGGGAACCATTTTACTTTACTCGATGATACACTCACTCGCATGCACGCACTCACACACACACACACACTCGCACGCACCTGGCTGCTGATAGATGACCGGCGCTGAGAAGTCTTCTCAATAGTAGACACAGATTGGCGGGGTGGCGTACTGTGCTCTGCCTGTAGCTTTGTCTGGGTGGCTGCACGCACGCACGCGCACACACACACACACACACACACACACACACACACACACACAAATAAAACTACTGTTTATGACAACCTTTACATTACTAGTCTAGTCATTTTCCGTGTAATAAGCCTAGGAGCTGGTGCTGAACGGTGTTGGGTCATGTTATACTTTCATATCAGTGTGTGTACTGTATCTGTGCACACATCTGCTACATGAGAGGCAATGTTCATATACCGTACACATCTGCTTACATAAACATCCGTGGTCAGCCTATACTACGTCATACACCAATATGTGCTTGTTGAACATCTCATTCCAGATTTATTCCCCCTGTGTTTATTGTTATAAAATGTTCTCCACTCCTATGAGAAGTTTTTCCACTAAATGTTGGAGTGTGTGTCTGTGGGGATTAGTGATCATTCAGCTACAAGAGCATTAGTGAGATAAGACACTGATGATGTAAGAGTGAGGAGGTCTGGGGTTCAGTCAGTGTTCCAGTTCATCACAAAGGTGTTCAGTGGGGTTGAGTCAGAGTCAGAGCTCTGTGCAGGACACTCGAGTTCTTCCACTAAAACCTTAATACATCATGTCTTCATGGAGCTCTGTGCTTTGTGCACAGGTACATTGTCACACTGGAACAGTGTTTGAGTGTTATAGTTCCAGTGAAGAGAAACAGACTACAGCAGACAAAAAAATGCTGTACAACTGGACACGCGTCTAGACACTTTTGGCCATATAGTTTAGTTAAATATACACATTACCTGTATATTATTAGCCACAGTGAATAGACTATTAATAGATTTTATTGCAGTAATGAACTCAAAATATTCTGCAAGAGCGTGAGATGGGAAAAAAGGAGAAATATCTAAAAATCTTCTCACATGCTAGGAGTTATACGTTTCACAATCACCTCTCATTTTATAAGAAAGAAGTATGCTGTGGTTCGGACCTTTTTTAATGTATATTTGGGTGCTGTTTTGAAAGAGTCAAGAGTCAAGTCAAGAAGATTTTTTATGAAAATCGACTTTTATGCTCGGTTTGAGGCGCAGAACAACATAGGGCAAGGAAGACCACCCCTCCCCCCGGCGACCAGGTACTCTGTCTATCTGTACTCTGCAGAGTTAACCCATGGAAGGCTCATCCCTCAGCACCTGATTGAGAAGCTGAGCCTGCTGGGACTGAACACCTCCCTCTGCAACTGGATCCTGGACTTCTGGACTGGGAGACCTCAGTCAGTCCGGATCAGGAACAGCATCTCAAACACCACCACACTGAACACTGGAGCCCCTCAGGGCTGTGTGCTCAGTCCACTGCTGTTCACCTTGCTGACTCACGACTGTGCAGCAAAGCCCAGATCGAACCATATTATTAAGTTCGCCAACGACACCACTGTGGTGGGTCTCATCAGCAAGAACAATGAGTCAGCATACAGGGAGGAGGTGCAACAGCTAACTGCCTGGTGCAGAGCCAACAACCTGTCTCTGAATGTTGATAAAACTAAAGAGATGGTTGTTGACTTTAGGAGAGCACAGAGCGAACACTCTCCGCTGAACATCGACGGATCATCTGCAGAGATCGTCAAGAGCACCAAATTTCTTGGTGTTCATCTAGCGGAGAACTTCAGCTGGTCACTCAACACCAGCTCCATCACCAATAAAGCCCAGCAGCATCTCTACTTCTTACAAAGGCTGAGAAAGGCACATCCTCCCCCCATCCAGACCATGTTCTACAGAGGGACCACTGAGAGCATCCTGAGCAGCTGCATCACTGTCTGGTTTGGGAACTGCACCATCTCGGATCGCAAGACCCTGCAGCGGATAACGAGGACAGCTGAGAAGATCATTGGAGTCTCTCTTCCTTCTATCATGGACATTTACACCACACGCTGCATCCGCAAAGCCAACAGCATTGTGGATGACCCCACACACCCCTCACACACACTCTTCACCCTCCTGCCGTCTGGAAAAAGGTACCGAAGCATTCGGGCCCTCACGACCAGACTGTGTAACAGTTTCTTCCCACAAGCCATCAGACGTCTCAATAACTGAACTGAACTGTACTGAGCACAACACACACGCACATCAACTGTATGGACTGCACAGAACTACACCATATACACACACTTCCAATATATATCCAGCAACCTGTTTACATGCTGTTTTTGCACACTTTTCACATACTGTCTCACATTTCAGTCGTTTGCGGTTTTGCACAATTCTTTACATTATCTCAGTGACCTGCTGCTATAACACGGTGTTCAAACTATATTACGTGTGCAGGAATACTAGAATGAACAAACAGTATTTACACTGATCGGCACTGTTTCTGTTTATTGTCTTTTGTGTATAGTCTTTTTTGTATTGTCTTTTCATTTTTGTCCTGCACTGTCTTGTCTGTCTTGTTTGTCTTGTCCTGCACTGTTTGCACCAGGATGCACAGTTGCACTTTATGTATCTAGGACTAACTTACTAAGTCCTTATAGCTCTGTCTTTGTGTTATGTAGCACCATGATCCTGGAGAAACCTTGTCTCATTTCACTGTGTATTGCAACAGCTATATATGGTTGAAATGACAATAAAAGCTTCTTGATTCTGAAACTCCTATGCAAAAGTTGCAATGTTGGCAGTACTGGGAATTTAATATAATCGGCAATAAACTGGAAAAAAAAAAAAGAACAATCGCACAAAATCAGGGCTAATATGTGTATAGCGCACAACTCTAACCAGGATATTCTAACAAAGCCAGTTTAGCTTTAGCAGAAGGTTAAAATCTGTCTCCGTAATGAGTGTCATGAGGCAGTTGTGTCGATACGTACAGGTGGGGTCGGACACGGCGGTGTGTGAGGAGGATTTCCGTGAGCTCCGTGAGGAAGCCGAGGGCGTGCGACTTTGATCGAAGCGCTCCAGTGCCTCCTTCAGGCTGGAGGTGTTCAACTGAGACTCAGAGCCTGAGTCCTGAGACTGAGCAACAAAGCAAGAGAAAAGTACAATCACACAGACGTACGAGAGGAAGGAGAAAAAAAAAAAAAAAAAAAAAGATTATGCGATGTTTTATAATTCCACATTACACACCTTGTCTGCAGAGATCTCAGGAGGCGACTCCTCGATGCCCAGTTCCCTGCGCTGCTCAGCTCTGACCTCAGCATAGCTAAAGCAAGACCGAACACACACCAGTCACACCCCCCGATCCTGAGCACCAAGTATCCGTGTGTGTGTAGAAACAGCCTCACCTGACAACGGTGTGTGTGCAGACGATGAACTCGGGCCGAGAGTTCCACTGGTGGTAGGTGATGTAGTAGTGAGTCTGCAGCCAAATCCACTGCTGCCCTTTGGTCAAGAAGCGATAATAGCACGACTTCCCTTTCCCATACTGCATCACTGCACCACACACACATCGACATTATCACCCAGTGGAACATCACACTCAAAGCAAGGATTTAAACAACTTCTATGTAGTACTACTCACATAAAAACACACTACAATCACACACTCTCTCTCACACACACACACACACTCACGGTGTTCATGGCACTTTGCAAGGGTCTCCAAGTCATCAACGTGATAGTAATCGTACCCCGACGTGCCCAAAACTTCAAAAGGCAGGTAACCTATGATAGGTGGAGCCCTAGAGACAACACAACACGTTTCTATTTACACACCTTAGTCACATGGAGTTCACCACTGTGTGACACAAAGAGGGATAGAGAGAGAGATAAAAAGAGAGAGAGAGAGAGAGAGAGAGGGGGACACACACAGAGACACACCTGTGGTCCAGGAAAAGGAATTTCCACTCTAAGCTGTGTCTGGAAGTGAACTCCTCATTGGGTTCCTCCACAGTGCACATCTCCTGCAGAGTTTATAAAAACATAATACTGTTGATTTCCCCGAGCTAGAATACATGTTCATATGAGTAGTGTGCAAACATCTAGAATATCAGTCACTTCCCAAGAAATCTAGAAACACACAAACACACACACACGAGGCTTCTATATTGACATACTTTTCCTAGAAAGGGACACAAACCACTGAACAGCCCACCTTGATAAACTGAGGTTTGGCTAACCTCACAGTGGCAATGAAACACACGCGGTCTTCATACGAGGGTCTGAGCGAGCGCTGGATCACACCTTCAAATCCGTTCCGTGTGGAGTTAGGCACTGCAGGAGGACGCAATGATAAACAGAATAGACGAAGGATAAAGATGGTATGAAATCAGGGCGCACAGGCATACACACAGTCACTAGGTGGCAGCACTAAACACTAACTCAACCAATTAAAAAAATCACAAATATCAGTAAACTCTCCGGTGCACTAAGGAACCCGTCAGTGACGACAGTCCGCTGTGCTGGATGTAAGAGCCAATGGCAGGCTATATACCTCACTACATGTAGTGATCTGTATCTGAAAGAAATGCTGCATTCGGCTCCGTAAACCGAGCATGAAATCACATGCTGCTGAGCAAAGCTCTCGATCCTGTTTCAAGCAAAGATTCCACTGCCGTTTCCGTGACCAAGCCACCCTGACCGTCAGCCGGCATACAACAGGCTAAACAAAGCTACGTGAGAACAACGACACATCGGCGCAGCACAGCTATGGCACTTACCGCTGTTGAGAGATTTGAAGTTGCCGATAAACTTGACGTACTCGTAGACGGGAGGCTCTTTGGGGTCGATGGTGCCCCGGAGCATGTGGCAGCAGAACTCTAACTGGTTTTTTGCTTTAGAGAAAAGCAGACAATTCAGATAGAAGTAAGTTCGATCAACTCATACGTCAGATGCAGATAGAAGCAAATTCAAAGTGAGAGGATTAGATACACAGAACTCTTATATACCCGAAACCTACCACAGAGCTGCACCTTGCTATTAACCAGTATATCGTTACTAACCCTAGCGGTCTTATATTCTGTCCATTAAAGAGCAACAGTAAAATGAGCCACAGTCTGTAATGATTACCGTGATGTGTCTTGATGTGTATGATAAAATAACCTTGGCTTAGAGTAGGCTTAAAACTCTAATCTCATGAAAAAAAACATTATTTTAAAGAAGGTCATTTAACACGAGCCTCATCTCGAAGTCTTCACTCGACTGATCAATAATCACTCATGGAGTCAGTTCTTTTCTGGCTAAATGTCTTGTATAGAATATATTATTATTAGGCAGCTGTTTAAATGCTTTTCTCGGTTCTGCCCTTTGTCTCACACGTCTTGCTTGAATCAGCAGTCAGATAACATTTTCCGGAGACAACGGTGGAGAGGGATCGTTTTTTTTTACGCTTTACTGGTCGCTATGGAATAATGTAAAAATGTGACGAATACAAAATACAATATTTACATTTGTGGCATTTAGCAGATGACCTTATCTAAAGTGACTTATATTTTATACAAATGAGCAATTGAGGGTTAAGGGGCCTTGTTCAGGGGCCCAGCAGTGGCAGCTTGGTGGAGCTGGGACTCAAACTCATGACCTTCTGATCAGTAGACCAACACTTTAACCATTAGGCTACCACAAATTTCCTTATCACATCTTTCTGTAAGACTCCTGAAATTTACAGGCTTTAGCCCTATTCGGAAAGGACTAGTTTTACAGGGGGTCGTTAGAGAAATTTCAGTTTCACAGACGTACTTTGTGATTTTAATCCCGTCCGAATCTGCCATGTCTGTCTTTTTCTCACACGACCTACTGAAAAAAAGACCTACTGTTTTTCAGCAAAATCGACGCTCCTCTGAAAACCTAATCCCGTGTGAATGCGAATGTCTGTTATTGCCGAAAATGTTTTTTTCCAAAATGCGTTTTCTTGTCTGTTTTGGTCAACGTGAACCACCGTATTAACCCTAGCGCACCGGTATTCAAGTTTCTGCTTTCTGCACACCAATAATGGATGTAAATGTGTTTGCTACCTTGCGAAGAAATAAAAAAAATGAAATCAACAAGAAGAGCCAAATCACGTAAATTGTTAAGACTGGCTACTGTAATATCAGTTTCAGGTAAGAGTACTTTCATTTCTATAGTCAATTACATAACGTGAAAATTATATAAAAACGTATTTATTCCAGTGGGTTTATAAGAAGTTCTATATAAAACCATATGATGACCATACAGCAATCCACGCATCCTGGACATGTGGTCTTGTGCAAAGCCCACATGTAAAACACAGACACTCCTATCTCCGTAATAAACACAGAGATGTTAATCCCGTCCGAATCCATACATGAAATGACAGACGTCGGCTGAAAAAAATTCTAACTCGTACGTCGTTTGGAAAACTAGTCCCGTCCGAATAGTGCTTTTTAAAAACCTTCAACAAACTGCTCTTGTACTTTTTGTCTTTAATATAGTCTGTCCTTCTGTCAGTCACTCCAGGACGTCACAATTTTTCATAACATCAAGCTGTTTTGGTCCCAACAACCATCAAGTAAACTCCAGGAAATCCTTAAGGGACTGAATAATGCAACATAAGGTGAAAAAGGTGAAATTCAAGTAAAAAAAAAAAAAAAAAAACCTATGCAATACTCCAGAGTGTTGTTCCAGTCCATAAGGAGTGCAGGTATCGTTCAGTCATGTTTCATGTTGGTGGTGTTGTGTAGTCAGTCAGACTGTCTGTCTGTCAGGTTTCCTTTCATAACTGACTCACGCTGAACGTTTTCCAGACCCTGACCTCTTTTTTTGACAACTGTCAAGTTCACGAACAGCTCGAAGACCTTTTGTCGTAGCTACTTAAGTGTTAATTGTCGAAGTGAACAAGAGATCAGCTTTGCTTTGTTTAGAATGAAAGGACTGTGTATAAAGGAGATGTAACACAGGGTGCTGATTGAAACCTGTGTGTGTGTGTGTGTGTGTCTTACTCTTTAAGTAGTCCGGTGTGAGGCTCTCTCCTTCGAGTATGTGTGTATGCGAGAGGGCTTTGTACACTTCAGAGTGTTCGCCCAATGGAAGAAAGTTCAACAGGTTCTGGTCCACCAGGTCAGACTGAAACACACAAACGCATGTCATTTTCTCTCCGTTTGTGTCTCTTATAAAGCTACTACACACAAAATTGTGCGTGAAGTCATTTCAGTCGTCCGTCTTGCCGGTTTCACGTAACAGACAGTTATCGTTGTTTACTGAGGTTTTTCAGTACACAACAGCACATGACTCAACTGTCCTGATTTTTAACGCGCTGTTGCTTGCTCTTTAAGTGAAAGATAAAGTCCATCGAGATCTGTTTAAATAACACTTTCTATAACTTCGTGAACAATGTTGAGTAATGACTAAAGCGGAGACGGATATGAGGAACGCTAGCGTTTAAGCACCGATGTGTGGGAGTCTGGGAAATGCTGGGAGTTTCTTTTTTTTTTTCTTTTTTTTTTTTTACATGAATCTTAGCATCACTTTTAAAAATTCAATGCATAAGGCTTGTGTCAATTAGATCAAATTTGTTTAAAGCCTGACATTCACTAGGTGAAGAAATCACACTTAACACCGGCGGGAAATCGAGACCACTTCATATATATATGTGCAGCGGCTAAACAAGCCGAATTGTTCACACACTAACCTGCGTATTAAAAGCAGCATCCATTAGATAAGAAACAAAATAATCTCCTGTCTATCTGGATCCCAAAGCAAGCTGTAATGTTTAATAAGTTCACGCTCGGTTATTCCTCGTCATGACATCCTTGTGTGTGTAGGTCAGTGCTCTGTTTACGTAAGATGCTACTTACTGGTAAATGTTCTAGTAAAGAGGTGACGCTTTCAGACACGTAGATTATGTTGCCGTCTGTCATAATGGCTAGGAAGAAACCATCTAGGGCCTGAGAACAAAAAGCAAAGGAGAGAATAACAACAACAGCAA
>NC_083462.1:31283861-31318861 GCF_030014155.1 Tachysurus vachellii | reverse complement strand
AGTGTAATGTATGGTGAAGGGGATTATGGTGTGGGGTTATTTTTCAGGAGTTGGTTTAAATCCTTACTTAAATTGTGAAAGTTTGTAATTATTGTTTACTGCGTCTTAGATTCGATTTTAAAAAAAGGAGGAACTTGCCCTCCTTCCCTCCCTCCCAGGTCTAGCAAGGGACTGCCGTCAAACTCAAAAGCATTTTAACGCTCAAGTTAAAACACATTTATCTGTTTTTAGATACTGTTACGAACTATGTTTGTGTATTTGCTGTTTTGTTTGTTCTTGTTCTCTCTCTCTCTCTCTCTTTGCTCCACTATCTATCTTTTCTGATCCCTACCATTGGACGACATCTGTCAATCTTCATTATCCTGTGTGACATCACCCGTCGATCCACCAATCAACCAGAATCAGAATCAGGATTAGAATCAGAAACAGAGACAGAAACAGAAGGAGAAAGAAGATGTGTGCTAATTGGTTAGAGGGCTCTATTGTTGGGCATTCGGGTTTTAGTATGTCAGACTGTTCATGTATCCCAATTTGTTAGTTACTTTGTGCATGTGACTCGAGGGTCACTTTGTGCATGTGACTCGAGGGTCACTTTGTGCATGTGACTCGAGGGTCACTTTGTGCATGTGACTCGAGGGTCACTTTGTGCATGTGACTCGAGGGTCACTTTGTGCATGTGACTCGAGGGTCACTTTGTGCATGTGACTCGAGGGTCACTTTGTGCATGTGACTCGAGGGTCACTTTGTGCATGTGACTCGAGGGTCACTTTGTGCATGTGACTCGAGGGTCACTTTGTGCATGTGACTCGAGGGTCACTTTGTGCATGTGACTCGAGGGTCACTTTGTGCATGTGACTCGAGGGTCACTTTGTGCATGTGACTCGAGGGTCACTTTGTGCATGTGACTCGAGGGTCACTTTGTGCATGTGACTCGAGGGTCACTTTGTGCATGTGACTCGAGGGTCACTTTGTGCATGTGACTCGAGGGTCACTTTGTGCATGTGACTCGAGGGTCACTTTGTGCATGTGACTTGTTAGTCACTCGTTCTGCATCTGGATGCTTGTGTTTCTTCGCTTTGTGGATATGACTTTTTGACTTTATTTTGGGGAAAACTGGACAGGTGAGTACGTCACGTGACATTGTGCAACACGTAGGTAAGCTTTTCTGTATTAGACACACTAGGGTAGGAGCGCGTGCCACCCTCTGTATCTTTTGTTTGGATAGGAAGTATAGGTTAGTTAGGGCGTCATCGACGCTGAAGATTATTACTTTTTATTACTTTTCTTTGTAGTTCAGGTTAGAGGGTTATGTTCAAGCTAGCGCAGTTTTGTTTTGCTAATTTCTTTGTTTTGGCACCGCTCATGGCTCTTTTCCCCTTTGTGTTTTTTATCTTGTTTCTGTAGATGTCATACATATTACCACTTTTGTCACCACCACTTGTATGATAATAGAGAGGTTTTGCCCACTATTCGTTGTCCTTGTCGTTGATTGCCACATACACACCAGAAATCTAACTTTATAATCATTTCATATTGTTACATCCCAACCATACCCCTAAACACCATTTGGGGTCGTAACAGATACCTTCGTGGTTTATACCCACAGTTAGAATGGTTTAACTGGTGTTAGAAATCTTGTGGCATTTCTCCTTTCCTTTAATGCCATTGAAAAGACTCTGCTTGTGACTTACTTCAGCTTTCCTCACAATCCGGGAAACATTTCCTTTAGTCAACTTTTGTCATCACATCTAAAGCCTCTTGTGATTCCTTTTTGCTCAGACATTTTCCTCAGTCTTGCTCATCAGACCTCCGTTTCTGTCCGGCTGCTGTGTGACGATCTCTCCGGCTAAAAGCTCGAGTTTGTACAATATTTCAATAACAGCGGAGCATTAAAGAGACTACAGTCAGCTGGACAAACAGTTGATTTGCTGCTCTGCCGTTGCCAGTTCAAGACTGGCACACGGGTTTGTTGGCTCGCTTTCTACAGTTTTCATACATTTAATTAATGCTAATAATATAACTCAACAACAGTTCTTTCATGTGTGAACTAGCATGAAGATGTGTTTTGGGGTTTTTTTTGCGTAAATTTACACACAGATGCTTTTTTGTTTGTTTTGTTTGTTTATATTTATTTATTTATTATTTATTTTATTATATTAATTTTATTAAATTAATTAAATTAAATGAATTTTAATTCAATTAATTTTATTTTATTATAATATAAATGTATTAATTTATTTATTTATAATAATTATAATCATTGTCAAAACATACGATATATATTTTCTCTCACGTCAGGATCTGGTTGATGTCTGATCACACTTGAGGCGGCGTGCGTGGTTTTCAGAACATCTATCATCGTTTCGCATTAGAAAGTCCGACGATAAACAAGTCAACAGAGAGTCGGTAATAAAGGCATTAGAGGCGATAGTAATGATTAGCAGCTCCTATTACTCACCTCACCCTGCAACAGAGGCTGAGGAGGTCTAATCATTAACCCTGATAGTGACAGTGATGACAATAACACACTCACCTTCACCCCTACAATATAGCAGGGCTCTGAAGCAGGCTGATACAGTGAGACGACTCTGAGTCGTCGCCGAGTCTTAGTTATAAACTCCACTGTAGTGTAAGCAGAAGCACAGGAGTGGTCATGAAATCCCAACAAATGAGTTGTTACTAATAGCGGATTTCTTAGCATTATGATAAACCGAGCTACTGTAACTAGTCATGTGTTGAGCTGAATGTTATATTTACGCCTGAGCAGAAGTCATGTTAATTAACATATACTGTGTACAGTACGGCCAAATAATCCCTACACGCCTTCCTGTGTATGTCGGCCTGCCGTTACAGCACGTCTCACCAGTCCTGCAGGACGTTCAACAACTAAACCTGTTACACAAACACAAAACACAGCAGTCGACTACTGAAACTAGCGGAAACAACCTAAAGCATCACATGTATCAAGAGAGCGTACGTGGGGAATATTAGTAATGGTATAATGTTAATAAGATTTACTGTTCTTGTCTAAACGCCATTATTTAGACACGTAGAGGAACTGATAAGATCAATAAGCACTTTCCTGGTCATCCAAACAGACCAACTTTACACACGTGTTTATGTGTACTTTGTGCTATCAGGAAAGATAAGCAGGAAGAAGAGCTTTCTTCCTGGGAATGTAGTGCTGCGTCAGAAACCACGACCTGTTCATTATATGTAAGCAATAACGCACGATAATTACCGCATGACACTGGTGCGATAGTGCTTTTATACAACAGCTCTATGAACTAGAAATGAATATCAGTGAACTAAAACAAGCTCAGACACGATACGAATAAATGCTCTGGCAACGAAAATAGTTCCCAAAGAAGCCACGGATCGTTGTGTGTAGTCTGTTCATGCTCAGACTGACTGACATTTTCCTTGTCACAAACTATTCCTAGAATCAAAAATGTATGCTGAGAGTAAAGTGAAGTGATACAAAGTGGAGCAACGGTGCCTCAAGTGGTTAAAGCTCTGAGCTGTTGGTCTGAAGATCAGGATTCAAGCCCCAGTGCTGACAAGCTGCCACTGTTGGGCCCTTGCGCAAGGCCCTTACCTCTCTCTGCTCCAGGGTCGCTGTATCATAGCTGACCCTGTGCTCTAACCTCAACCTCTAAAGCTAGGATATGGAAGAAAGAATTTCATTGTGCTGTAATGAATATGTGACAAAAATAAAGGCCTTTATTCTGCTATACCAATTACACCTGCTCGTTTATGCAGTTATCTAATTAGCCAATCATGTAGCAGCCGGACAATGCATAACAAAATATCATGCCGGGACGTGTCAAGAGTTTCAGTTCAAACACCAGAATCCAAAAAGTGTCATCTCTTTGACATGTTGGTACCAGATGGGCTGACTGGAGTATTTCAGAAACGGTGCTGTTCCTAATAAAGTGGACAGTGTGTGTGTACTAAATATCAGCGCTCTTGCCGTCCAATCAGATTACTGCTCTATTTTTAAAGTCTGGTTTTCAAAAGCATAGTGAAAAATACACGAGAGAACTCTAAATCTCGTAATCCACTGCAACGTGGGATGATTACTTGGCGCTATACGCGGCCAAGCCTTTTAACATCCGTGTGAAGATATGCCGTGGCCATTGGGTGGAAAAATCCGAGACGGAGATGACTACCTTCTCCCGCTCTCCAGTTCAGCAAGTGTCTTTTCCCTTACAATAAAATCCTGCAGGAAAGAGATCAGCCCTGGTGCTTTCACATACATACCAGGCTTGACCAGGCGAGAGAGAGTCCCTGCTTGCAGTGCCTGCCTACAAACCGTTTCCATAGCAACTGAGCGAAGGCTCACATTAAAGAGAAGGACAGCTGTAAGCAGTCGCAGGCACGAACGAGGTTACTGTGCCATTTGTGCTCACGTGCAAAGCTTTCTGGGTACAGCACAATGGCCAGGGGACGATTTCACACAGCTCATCTCTCTTCGACTTATTTTTCCTGCTCGACTTCTTTTTCTGCCAATTGTCATGAAATGAAGGACTCACCGGTCTATGCTGGAGGTCATGTTGAAGTGTAATCAGGGCTGCAGTGGGACACGGAGGAGCTTTAAGCGTGAGGTAGACATTTGTACATGAACCTGAAGAAAAGAGAGAGAGAGAAAAATCATAGGTGAAACTGCATGAGAGTTTATCTGAAAAACCTTTATGACCTGTTCAGATCATGTTAACATCTATCTCAGGTGAACTGATTACATTGTGTGTGTGTGTGTGTGTGTGTGCGCGTGTGTGTGTGTAATGTGAATGTAAATACTGTGCGTCACGATGCGTTCTACAGTATATCCACAGTATTGTTACTCATCCAAATAACATCTTATTAAGGAAATAACTCATTTAAAATATCACACAAATAACACTGCATCTGTTACAAAGAGACGTTCGGATATTTAGCAGACGTCCTTTTCCAGAGCGACTTACAATTGATCTCATTTTAGACAGCTGAGCAATTGAGGGTTAATGGCCCCTGAGCAAGGCCCTTAAGCAAGAAAAAAATACCTTGGATGCTTCAGATTCATTTTTAGTTCTGACTCGATTAGTGTTGTTAAGGCTCTGGGCCGATGATCAGAAGGTCAGGGCCCTTAACCCTCTCTGCACC
Source organism: Tachysurus vachellii (assembly GCF_030014155.1). Taxonomy (NCBI): domain Eukaryota; kingdom Metazoa; phylum Chordata; class Actinopteri; order Siluriformes; family Bagridae; genus Tachysurus; species Tachysurus vachellii. The sequence continues at coordinate 31,313,719 of NC_083462.1, read as the reverse complement.
AGGGATGAGACATGGCTGACCCTGTGCTCTGACCTCAATTTACACCAAAAATAAATAAATGAATGAATTAAAAAGCTGGTGTGTAAATACATACACATAAAATCGTGTGCTGGGTGAAAGCAGGTCAGGTAATAAACCTAAAAGTACCAATTGGAAGGGAAAAAAACTGAGATAAGGGATAAGTGTAAATGAAAACTGTTACCCACCTCACCAGTAACGTTAAAGAAGCTTGTGGTCAATGTGATATTGAAGAAGTACGATCACAGTCAGTCAGTGGAGAAGTGTTAAGGCTCATGTAAAAGGGCGTTGTTAATGGTCGTCCGCTTGTGATCAGATCAGCAGATCACCCCAGGCAGGTGTGGGTACCGGGCCTGAGCGTGGCCTCGGTTTCATTCTGAAGCCAAACCGACCTCCAGTCCTGTACACATAGCCAGAATGAGGAGCTCCTCTCAAGATGAAGACCACCGTGTTCTTTTTGGGCTGTGAGTTTTCCAAGGAGGGTGAACACACATGTCAGCAGCAAACTCCTCCTGTGAGCTGTACAGAGACAATAAATAACCGACAAGCCACATTTCTGCTTGAAAAACCGTGAGGGAGGTAGAGGAGCTCACACACACTTACGTATGCTATGACTTCAGATATGTTTCCTTTTGGTGTAACTCCTCAGATTAGTGTTGTCACTCTGAAAAATGTGAAAAAAAAAAAAACACACATCATTTAAATTAACCTTCACGTTGTTACACCATCCATGCAATCCTATACAGCACGTGTGTGTAGTTGTTAGAGGATACACCCTCATACACACCAGTCTAACACTTCTTAACACAATCTTCTCCCAACAAACATCCTCACACAAAAGAAAGAACAGGAGTTACATGGTTTTCTCAGAGTTCTCCATCTAGTCCTAGTCCCTTCATAATCCCTCTATCAGGCCTGAAAATGGCACACATTCACTAAAATGAACTAAAAACGTAATGAAGCAACCGACCTGTTTTTCATTTTCTAGGAGTTAAAAAAAAAAAACAACCACCTCGATATCACAATATCACCTCAGAAAAACTGGGACAGGTTAGACTCAAGAGAAGAAAAAAAAAAAAAAGGTTCTTCCTTGGTTCAGATCTTCGTGACAGCTGAACGTCGTCAATGTGTTAATGTTAACTTTATGCATACAATAGTAAAGAGTGAAGTTCCTCTCCAACAGAGTGAAGCTCTGTTCAATTACTCCTTGAATCGTCTACGGCTATGCTGATTTCTCTAAAACGTGTAGAATTGAGGAAGGTGTCAAATCACGCGAACCAGTGCTGGACCAGGTTCAGAGCGTTTTGTATACAGCCAATGAGTCGTTTCATTCGATACAACTCTGGTAGTATTTCCGAGATTTGGTGTAATGGATCTGAATGGATCGGTTAAAATGGTTCTACTAGCCACTAAATAAATAAATAAATCTCAGATTTCCCTGAAGATAGAAATCACTTTCTGAAAACAAAAAGATCATCAACATGCACCAATCTTCCCTGGTTAGCTGGTTCCCTGGTTTTAAGAGACAGATTTTGAAGAAAAAAAAAAAAGGACATAAATTACTGTTCAGCTCTAACAACACAGCAGGTTAGCCTGAATAAGCTGACGTAAAAACGTGTAACACAAATTCCAGTAAAAGCACAGCCTACCTCGCCTTCTACCTCCTAGCGGGAATCTCAATCAGTTTACATTCAATAAAAAGTGCTCATCAAGGGCAACAGAGTAGGAAGCAGCTTCAACAATTATCACAGAGCAGAAACCTGTTCTTTTTGTTATTATTATTATTATTATTATTATTATTATCATCATTACCCATCTGTCTTGAAGCTCATTAAGAACGACAGCTACATACACAAACACATTCCTAAAGACACCCACGTAAACCTGTCTTTAGATGTACGATCAAATTGCGTGACGTTATTCACGGCGCTTAAAGACGAAGCAAACCGTCAATTTAGCCCCGAACAAGATTTCCGAAATGCTTTTACAGCTGGCGGAATAGTGTTAAAGTTCACACGGACTCAGCTGGAACATGTAAGCAAGAAGCCTACGGTGTTAAACGAGTGCGGTGTTTGCGTACATGCTCTTCTACACTAATACTGACGATCTGTGAGACGAGACACGCACACAAGCCGAGGTGTCCGAGTTAAGGAAATCAGGGAAGGAGGAAGACGGTAAATAAATATCTGGTGCGTTTCTGGTAGACGGAAAAGTGACGCCTGTGACGGAGAGGGTGAGAAAGAGAAAGGAGAAACGAGGCGTGAGTTGCTGTGGTGAGAGCAGTGTGTGAGTGCGCTGTGGTTTTGTAACTGTGATGTCACCGAATGCTTCACTGACCCGCTGACCCAATGACCTACTTTCCTTCCTCTGCCGCGCGCCGCCCTCTTTCTCTCTGAGATCTAATCTCCACTCAACAGTGAGACAGCCTGAGCCACTTCTCTCTGAAGCAGCGACATTCCTTCGTGAGGCACAGCAACACAAAAGAAACCTAAACACACCTAAAGCCTCTCACATTCTGTACCTTTACTAAGAGGACGGTATGAGATTCGGCGGTTATGCCGTGTCTCCACGGCAACGAATTTTCCTGGTTTAGAATAACCTCATGACCACATCAAAGAAAGCCACATTTACAAATAATCGTCCCTCCTTTGTCTCACACACACACACACACACACGGCGACACTCATGCATCACTCACACATTTACAGACAATGGCTCAAAGGTTGCAGGAACTATTTAATCACCACATATCTGCTTCATACCACTTCGCTGTCATTAGGCTTGATAAATACTACACACCCTGAGCATTTTCATTTTCCTCAGTCACTGCAAGTCTCTGCAAGCTCTCTGGATGTGTGTGTGTGTGTGTGTGTGTGTGTGTGTGTGTGTGGTGATGGGTGGGGGGTTGATTCTCAGATGTAGGTCAGTGAAGCTCTGAGTACTTGAGTCAGTCTGACACGAATCCTCAGTGCAGCTCTGTATGCACGGCGCCATGACAACGGTGCCTGTCGGCAATACCATAGCAACCGCTCACACCAGCGGGGTAAAAATAGGCACTGAATTCCTCCACAGGAGAAATTCCCTTCTCCTCCCATCTATCTCTCTCTATCTCTATCTCTCTCTCCCCATCTATCTCTCTCTCTCTCTCTCTCCATCTCTCTTTCTCTCTCTCCATCTCTCTCTCTCTCTCTCTCCATCTCTCTCTCTCCCCCATCTCTCTCTCTCCCCATCTCTCTCTCTCTCTCCCCCATCTCTCTCTCTCTCTCCCCCATCTCTCTCTCTCTCTCCCCCATCTCTCTCTCTCTCTCCCCCATCTCTCTCTCTCTCTCTCCCCCCATCTCTCTCTCTCTCTCTCCCCCCATCTCTCTCTCTCTCTACCCATCTCTCTCTCTCTCTCTCTCTCTCTCTCTCTCTCTCTCTCTCTCTCTCTCTCTCTACCCATCTCTCTCTCTACCCATCTCTCTCTCTCTACCCATCTCTCTCTCTACCCATCTCTCTCTCTCTCCTCTACCCATCTCTGTCTACCCATCTCTCTCTCTCTCTCTTTCCCCCATCTCTCTCTCTAAACATCTCTCTCTCTCTCTCTACCCATCTCTCTCTCTCTCTCTCTACCCATCTCTCTCTCGCACTCTCTCTCTCTCGCTCTCTCTCTCTCTCGCTCTCCCCATCTCTCTCCCCCATCTCTCTCTCCCCCATCTCTCTCTCCCCCATCTCTCTCTCTCTCTCTCTCTCTCTCTCTCTCTCTCCCTCCCCATCTCTCACCCCCATATCTCTCCCCCATCTCTCTCCCCCATCTCTCTCCCCCATCTCTCTCTCTCTCTACCCATCTCTCTCTCTCTCTCTCTCTACCCATCTCTCTCTCTCCCCATGGTATTCAGTTTGCCTCCTTCCTCAGCAGAACCGGAGTTCCCTCTAAAGCACCTTTTTACTCATAAATCACTACCACTTACTCCACAATCCTGGCCACGGTGAGATGGCAAAATTACATCTACACCAACATAACATTTTTTTTTTTTTTTAAATTCAATAAATAAATAATTTAAAAATAAATAAATATATAAATAAAAAGAGTTTTTGCTTCTTATAAAGTAGCAAAACATCCTATGGACAAAGGAAAAAAGAAACTGTCCGGTTTTCCAAACGTTCTGGTAGAAACGTGATTCCGATTAGTTCTCCGTTTCGAAATCGGTCATGCCAGATGCTGCGAAAAAGCCGAGTGATAACCTGTTGACCTGTATAAATATTACCCTCGAATGTTTTTGTATATTCTAATGTCACAACACGGAAATAGGCTTCATTTAGAGTACGTCATAAAACTACACAAAATAAATAATAATATTAAAAGTTCTATGTATTATAGTTTGGGAAATGGTTTAATTATATAATCACAAGTCTTCACACACACACACCCCCAACCCCCCACTAGCATGAAACACCTAAATTAGTTCTGTGGCAACTTTCAGAAATCACGTGATTAGTTGAATCTGTGTGCAATTAAAGCATGGCCTGATCTCAATACACCTAATTCCTGGAATGCCCGAGAGTTAGAGAACCAAACCACATTATTAGGACAAATGTGCTCTCGAAACAAGTCCAGGAGAACGTTCTGGAAAAGTTTCAGTCATGCTTTTGGTTATAAATATGGATATGGCAACCCACAGAGAAACATCCTTTAAAAATCCCTTTAAACTATCATTTAAAAATGGGAAGAATATGGAACGTACAACTACGGACGACTTGGCTGGAGCATCCCAGGACCACCAAGCTGCCACTGCCGGGCCCTTGAGCAAGACCCTCAAGTGCTCGGCTAAACAAATGACGGATAGGAGCGTCTGCTAAATGGCATGTCAAATGTAAAGCAGGCTGTCCAACCCAACTCAACAAGCACTTAGAGAGGGGATTAGTCAAAGAAGCCAGTGCTAATTATTCAAATTATACAACGCTGATGACAAACACCATCAGCTGCTAAACGTCATTCACTGGTAAGGAGTTAAATTCCAACAGGGAAAAGTGCAATAGGAAGATCATTCCCAAACGCCTTCCAGTCTGAGCTCTCAGACATAAATGTGTGTGTCAAATCATTTTCATGAGCAAATGAGCTGGTTGGGATTTTAATAAACTGTTGGAAAGTGACCTCATATGTCTTCTATGTAAAACCTTCATGTAGAGCTTGTCCGTGTTTTCTGATCAACTCCACAGACTATCAAAACAAACGTGATCTTGCTCTGAGCACCAATGTTCTCCTGAGCAGAAGAAGAGGAACGCTGTGATTAAAACTGCAGTCTCTCATGGCTAGTGGCGCATTACACGATACAAACGTCTCCTGCTAACTAACCGGATTTTAATGAATGCCAGATTGTGTGAAAGCTCTTTACGATTAAACGGCATGTTGAGTGGGTTTGCACAAAGAACCTCATCTCTCATCACATGAAGATCGAAGACATATGAAGAACACACAACGTGTGCGAGTACACTGACGGTGACAAGCTGTGAAAAGGCTGAGAGCTGTGAAGTTACTGATAAACAGCAACATGGCAGCTCGTTGAAAGAGATTTATACGTATGTAGCGTTCATAACTCTTCAGCGTTCATAACCAGGAAGACCTGTGTCTGCTTTAAGAGAAACAAGACCGTTCAGAGAGCACACAGTCATAGCGATAGACAGCAGGTAATATTCTGTCGCTGAATAAATTACGAGTGTTTACGACAAAGCTTTCGTACGCATTCTCAATCTAAACAACGTAAACGTAAAATCAAGCTTGCAATTGTTCAGAATTACCGCAGGCTTTCTGTAGATTTGGGCTGAGACGAGTCACGCGACGTCACCACACACACATTCAGTCGGTTCACGCGTGTGGAACCTTCAGTACGGCTCTCCTAGAAAGTCATCGCTGGAGTTTAAAAGAAAAATCCTGTGCTTGCGATTTCATCGATTTGATTTTTTAAAAAAAATAAATAAAAAAAAATAAAAAATAAAAAGCACAAAAGAACTGCAAGCATTTTAGTTCGAATCTTTATACAGGTGAGTCCATTTTGTTTTGAAGTCTCAGACGCTTTTCGCCGACAGCGGCTCGGACCCTGCACCCTGCCGTGGTTGAGCTGTGAGCCGTACGCCCCGTGTCTGGAGCTCACAAAAGCTTCCTTTGTCTAACGAGAACTTCAAGGATCCAGTGAGTCGGAAAACATCTGAAAACCTGCTTTCCACTGGTGCCGGGCCTCACCGCACAGCTGGCAGCGAGCCGCACGCTGGAGCTACTGTAGCCTCAGAGCCAAACGCTGGCACCTTTGCCAAGTGGGTCAGCCAAGACCTGCTATAAAGGGGCAGCGAGCAGGAGAGGAAATGGCCGAAGAAAGAGGATTTCAGAGAACTGATCGTTCGTTCCTCCGCCTGCCCTCTACATTTGTTTGCCTATATCCTTTTTTCCCCCTAAAACAGCACCTAATAAACAGAACAGAGAGCATCATGTAAAGATCATCAACACCAGGCTGACAGAGGGGGTTTTTTTTTTCTTCTTCTTCAACACAGGAAAAAAAAGGGGTTCAGTCACACTGGAAAGGTAGAAACATGCCAACAATGTTGTCTGTTGCCAAGTTGTGTCTACAGAACAAAATACACAAGAATAATCATGTGACACAAAAACCGACAGGGAATCGGTGTCTTGTGAGGGTAAAGTTTTTTTCAACACCTTTCAGTCAGGAAAAAAAAAACAAAAACAGAAAAACAAAAGCAAAACTAAACAGCCACAGTTTTCGAACAGACAATAAAAACCGTCGGCAAAGCACAAAAAATAACTAATAAAGGTATCTGAATTTATTACGCTAGCATTTGTCGTCTCTCTGAGAGATTTTGCGCTTCTGGGGTCTGGGGTTTTTAAATACACGTGTACTAGAAATGTAAACGTACACGTCGCAGCTCAAAATAAAAAGGAAAGAAAAAAACCTGTATTTCAGCCTCAGTTAATCGGATTTTAGTGACGTTTAACGTCGCCGTGAAACAAGTTCATTCCTGTTACAGCACAATGCTCTTTCCCAGGTTGGAAAACTCTGACCGTTCCAAAGGGCTGTAAATCTTTTTAATAAACATTTAAATAAGCATTTAATAAAAGCTTCACCATATCAATAATTATATTCACTTCAATAATTCACTGAATAACATTTTTTAAACGTGTTTATTAGTCTTTGACGCGATGCCTCTGTCGTCCGAGCGTAAATGAGCCGTTACTCTAGAAACAGTCAATGTCATGCTGTTGAAGTTACAGAAAATTCATTCAAAGTAGAAATTTAAAAGCAATTAAAGCTTCATGGGTTAGATTCCGGTCAGTAATGAACCGATAATTAATGACTAGATACTGTTAATAAAAAAGAAAACACTTTATTGAAGGTGCTGAACATAAACAGATTGATGCATAGCTGTGGAAGAAAGAAGAGAAAAAGAAATGCACATATTTGTTCACCAGAACGTATAATAAATATATATATTTAGATGCCCAAGTCCAAGAAGACAACTGCCTTGCTAAAGAAGATGAGGGTAAAGGTAATGGACTGGCCAAGCATGTCTCCAGACCTAAACCCTATTGAGCATCCTCAAAGGGAAGGTGGAGGAGCGCAAGGTCTCGAACATCCACCAGCTCTGTGATGTCGTCATGGAGGAGTGGAAGAGGACTCTGGTGAACTCCATGCCCAAGAGGGTTAAGGCAGTGCTGGAAAATAATGGTGGCCACACTTTGGGCCCAATTTGGACATTTTCACTTAGGGGTTTACTCTCTTTTGTAGCCAGCAGTTTAGACATTAATTGTGTTGAGTTATTTTGAGGGGACAGTAAATTTACACTGTTATACAAGCTGTTACACTCACTACTTAATATTGTAGCAAAATGTCATTTCTTCAGTTTTGTCACATAAAAAGTTATAATAAATTATTTACAAAAAATGTGAGTGGTGTAATCACTTCTGTTAGTTACTGTATATATATATATATATATATATATATATATATATATATACATACACACACACACACACACACACACACACACACACACACACAAAAACTCACCAAAGAAAAGAAAAAAGCCTAAATTTCACTAATCCATGTTACCATCAAGCCTCAAGCACACGACTCGACCGGCCATCACTCAGGATACAACGATGGAGTGCAGAGAAGCCGTACTGTGTGCGTACTGGCGCCGAGCGGGTGGAGTAAACGTCCGTCACTGACCCGACTCTTTCCTAAGCACGCAATCTAAACGCTAAACAAACACTGTAGTATCTCACAGGGATACAGGACTGGTGTAAAGGCGTCTCGATGTGGACTACAAAGCCTTCAGACTTAATGCTTTCCGTGTAAATTTTACTTTGAATTTGGATTGCAAAATTCAGTGTGTGTTTGTGTGTGTGTGTGCGATAAAGCAAATAAGTGTGCAGTTCTTTCATTCCTTGCAGGTCACAAGTCAAGCAAACAGAATATTTATTTTTGCTTTATTTATCCAGTCCACACCTTGAAGATATACAGCATCAAAACACTGAAAAAAGAACATTTGGGATTTGAGTCTTTCGTATTTTATTCTTCCTTCTGAAGCGTCTTGGAGGCTGATTCAAGGTCTTTTAAAATGTTTATTCATTCACTCACTCATCTTCTACCGCTTATCCGAACTACCTCGGGTCACGGGGAGCCTGTGCCTATCTCAGGCGTCATCGGGCATCAAGGCAGGATACACCCTGGATGGAGTGCCAACCCATCACAGGGCACACACACACACACTCTCATTCACTCACGCAATCACACACTACGGACAATTTTCCAGAGATGCCAATCAACCTACCATGCATGTCTTTGGACCGGGGGAGGAAACCGGAGTACCCGGAGGAAACCCCCGAGGCACGGGGAGAACATGCAAACTCCACACACACAAGGTGGAGGCGGGAATCGAACCCCGACCCTGGAGGTGTGAGGCGAACGTGCTAACCACTAAGCCACCGTGCCCCGTCTAAAATGTTTATTATTTTAAAAAAAATAATATAAATGCCACTGAATCTAAATAAACAAGCCAAACTTGGTGGTTGTTGCTCTAACTGTGACTGTCGCTAGGCGTCTTTTTTACAACATTCTGGCAGGATTTCACAAATTTACGTTAGCAGAAACGAACACAAAATCAAGCTTGCAATTGTTCAAAATGTCAGGAGCTTTGTGCAGATTTGGGATGAGGTGTGTCGTGACATCACAACCCTCATTCAGCCGAAACCCTCTTCTGTTCACCTGTGTTAAATTTTACATCACGGATTTTAAAAAAGTATCAAAATCTGAGTGAAACCCAGAAGTGACTGTATAACGGCTGGTTCAGAACAAACAGAAAAGCAGCCACCCAAATCATCCGAGTGATTAGTCACAAGCTGGCTGAGTTGTGTGTGGGAGGGGCTTCTCCTATCAATCGCAGCGTCACCAACCAATCGTGGGCTATGGTCTGTCAGCTCCTGCGTGCAAAATGAGGTGGATGTCATGAGTTCATACGACTGGCTGACTAAGTTGATGCTGGTGGGTAGGATTGCATAATATTAAAGTAGAGAGACAATTAAGCGTAAATGGGGGGGGGGGGGGGGGCACCCAGTTCTTTCTTTTTCGACACCCAAAGCACCGGCTCTGAACCAGAAAAAGTGGTTCTTAAGTAGCACCAAAACATTGCTGGTCTAGACTTAAGAACCGCTTACGTCAGTGGCTAGGGGCGGGGATTGGGGCGGAGCTACTGTTAGTGCCTTTGATAAAGTACCTCAAGTATGATTTGGGGTGGGGCTTGGGGCGGAGCTACTGTTAGTGCCTTTGATAATGTGCCTTAAGTATGATCTGGGGCGGGTCTTGGGGCGGAGCTACTGTTAGTGCCTTTGATAATGTGCCTTAAGTATGATCTGGGGCGGGTCTTGGGGCGGAGCTACTGTTAGTGCCTTTGATAATGTACCTTAAGTATGATCTGGGGCGGGGCTTGGGTCGGAGCTTCTGTTAGTGCCTTTGATAATATACCTTAAGTATGATCTGGGGGCGGGGCTTGGGTCGGAGCTTCTGTTAGTGCCTTTGATAATATACCTTAAGTATGATCTGGGGCGGGGCTTGGGGCGGAGCTTCTGTTAGTGCCTTTGATAATATACCTTAAGTATGATCTGGGGCGGGGCTTGGGTCGGAGCTTCTGTTAGTGCCTTTGATAATATACCTTAAGTATGATCTGGGGGCGGGGCTTGGGGCGGAGCTTCTGTTAGTGCCTTTGATAATATACCTTAAGTATACCAATGTTTAATACACTTTTACTTTACCGCAATATGATCAATTATCCACACTACATTTTAAGGATAACTTTTTTTCTGTGTTAATGATAAAATAATGTTATGTACTTTCCGTTATTCTCGATTACGACCTCTGTTTATACAAATTACATGGAGCTGCACGTACACGTTGGATTGGCCGCGTTTGGATGCCAAAGTAGGTTCGCAAAGCCATGAGCATTAACAGTAAAGCAACATCCGCCATTGTTGATGTTGAACGTTGCTGGGAAACGTGACACGTATACAGTGACGTCAGACTCGTATACAGTGACATCAGACACTGTGACAGCTCTCTAGCCCATGGAAAGGCAAACCGGTTCTTAGAAAGGTTCGCCAGTGGAACCAACAAGCACCAGCACCGAACCAGCACCTGTTTCTTTCTGGTGTAGAGGGGGCATCAGAGTCAGGGCTATGTGCAAGACACTCGAGTTAACGCCCCATTAATCTTAATGTCTTCATGGAGCTCGCATGATGCCGGCCCATACAAACACATCATATTGAATCATCTTTGAGGCAACATCATGGCAGATGCCTTTCCTTTCGGGACACGTCTATACACCGTTTTCAAACTCTACAAAGATTTAAAGAATAAACCCTGTTGCCATGGTGATGGGCAGGCTATGGCTGAATGCATAAGCTGTTATAAAGACTTGGGTCTCAGTCTTATCTCGACTCTTCTGGAGCAGAGGGTTGTTTACGGCTCTGGGTGTCAGTGCATGACCTCGCACGTGGTGCTTTTATTCTAGCCAGCGATACTACAGGACACAGAAGCTACTTGGCATCTCATAACCCTGCGTGTTCACACACAATAGCAGCGACACCCAGTTTTCACTTGCTCAACAAAGAGACACAGGACTTCTGCTCCGAAGTATCTTGCATATCAAAGGAAACCCAAATAAACACAAGAATAAGATTTCAAAACGAATGAAGCACTGGTGTCATTAAGGGATTTTGTTGTTAGTGGTCTATAGATTTTCATAAAGCTGAAACACTTCTGTAGCTGCACTGCGGATGCGTTTTGTCAACGATGCTGTATATCTTTGTGATGGTGAGAAATCTGATCTCTGGCATCTCAGTGAAAGGGCGAGAGAGAGAAAAAGAACTTTCTGCGCCGTCACTGTGACTCTGTGGTTTCTTTCTACGAGGAGGTCGTGTGCCCTCTGTGTCCCTCTGAAGGGCTGTGAAAAGTCTGTGAACGAGAGCAATGCGTGTGTGTGTGTGTGTCCGAACATCTCTGCATCCTTCAGCCATACACGTTAATGCAAATTTCAGGACGTGAGAGCAGAATACGAACCATACAGAACAGTCCTCAGTAAGGTCACATCAGAAAATCAGTACATTTGGGGATAAAGGAAAGGAAATGCACTCGGTCCAAAGAGCAGAGGACAAAGGACGGCTGTTTAAATTTGGACTAAGTGATGATGCAGTGCATGTATTTTTTCTAGCAAGGGTAATTCCATGAGACAAGAGCATGACAAAAGATGACAGAACTGTTTCTCTGACCTCAATTTTGGGCTTTTTTAAAAGGCTCAGTGTCGCACTGAAATAAACGCCATGCAGCAAAGTGAAACATCAGTTAGCTGGAAGTCACTTTGCTCTCTGAATCTCTTCTTCACTACAAACTTCATCTCTGAATTGATGTTTAAGGGGAAAAGAGATCTGAATACACAGGTATCACCCACCACCACCACCACCACCACCACCACCACATCTTGCTAATTTGGTCAATTCCCACCCACCAGTCATGACAGCTAACAACCAGGGAGGGTAACTAACACGCACATGAAAACCGGGCTCTTCAACTGGTTAGTGTTGCTATGATTGACAGGAGAGAGAGTTGGCCCCTCCCACCCAGACAGAAAGGCCAGTTTCAGTGCTCTCAGGTACAGATGGCTGGATGGTCAAAATCTCCAGAGAGCGCAAAATTGATCTGTCCATCCATTTTCATTAGTGTTTATCCTACACAGTGCCTGGAGTCTATCCCAGACGACACGGGGTACGAGGTGGGAGGATACCCTGGACTAGATGCCAACATGTCACAGGGCACAAATCAAGTCTCTTGAACTACGCCACATTTTGTCCCGTTCCGGCGTCCTTCGTTTTTTTTTGCCAAAATAAAAGAAACGCTTCAATATTCTTAAGTATAGAGAATTGTTGACATTTTATGCAAATCAATTTACTCTCTTAGTAGATCACACTCCCTCATCCAGATGTCACACAAACCTACAACCAGACACTGTGAAAAGTTTTGTATTTGATTGAACAAGCTAGCATCTAGATACGTCTGGCGTAACGGAACGCAAAGCAAGCTGGTATATCTTCACGTTCACATCACGCAAATCAACCGAACAAACAAATCTGGTTGGTTTGTGGGTCCTTTCAGGGAGGTCTGAGATCATCTGGCGTGTCCACGGGTACACGAGCGCTGGGACATCTAATCATGTGATTATCTAAATGCAAATGCGAGAAAACAAACAGATCTTTGTAGGTGAATATAAACAGATTGTTTCCGCATGAATTTCAGATTCATTCCCGATCTGCAATGCAGCACTCGGTCCCACCTCCCCCTGAACCAATTAGAAGCCTGAGAGCAACGAGAGCACTTTCTAACTTGTCTAATGAGAAACAAGCAGACACAAAACAGCAAACTGAACACACTTCACTTTTAATGTCGGAAGATAAAGGTCTTATAGCGATAGCTCTTAAACCTGATGACTGAACCTGAAACCCTTATACAGCATGACATTCACATTTAATGCTTCTTTGGTTATTCTTCTGGAGTCAAAGCATTGAGCAAAGCGTGGCATGATTTCCTGGATTGAAAAATCACATCCGATTGGCTAAAGCTTTTCGAATGGGATTTTAGAAACATCTTCATTCTGAGACTAGTCCATCTCCACGTTACTCCAAAACTCTACGTTGGGTTTAAACGTTACGATTCAAGTCGCGGCATCAAACGTCTCTCGCGAAAAAACAAACAAACAAAAAAAAAGGACACTTGATTTAAGAAGCGTTTAAAAAGAGCAGAAGGCGGCGTGCTGTAAGACCATTAGACGTCCATCTGGATGGAACTGACATGATAAGATTAGCCTCGAGTTTGTCCGAACAATAGGCTACTTATGATCGGGACGAAATTTACTCAGTGATTAAGCGAGAAAAAACTTTGCTGATCTGAACAGAGATAAAAAAAAAATAATAATTTAAAAAAATCAGTAGGATTTTCTCTCTCTTCGTCGTGGGATTTCAAGTGAAGTGAAGTAAAGCGTTCTTCAGACCTTCATCCTGATCTTGGTTACTACTGAGGACGAATATTGAGGATGAGTGAATTTAATCTAATCTAATCTAATCTTCAGCAGTTTAGTTGTACATCCACGTCACAGCGACTATGGGTTTACTTCTGTGCGGGTAAAAACAATGGAAGTCAAACTGTTTTGTTTTTTTTTTTTAAATGAAATTCTAAATCAGATAGCGGGGGCACGGTGGCTTAGTGGTTAGCACGTTCGCCTCACACCTCCAGGGTTGGGGGTTCGATTCCCGCCTCCGCCTTGTGTGTGTGGAGTTTGCATGTTCTCCCCGTGCCTCGGGGGTTTCCTCCGGGTACTCCGGTTTCCTCCCCCGGTCCAAAGACATACATGGTAGGTTGATTGGCATCTCTGGAAAATTGTCCGTAGTGTGTGATTGTGTGAGTGAATGAGAGTGTGTGTGCCCTGCAATGGGTTGGCACTCCGTCCAGGGTGTATCCTGCCTTGATGCCCGATGACGCCTGAGAGTATCGGATAAGCTGTAGAAAATGAGTGAGATAGTGAGTAATCAGATGCTCACATGATTTGAAACTGAATATTTCAAGGTAGACTATATTTCCTGATTGCTGTTGATGTTGCCAAACCTGTATTCCGATAAACCTGTTTCCAAAATATGTCCATTGCCCTTCAATAACAACAGAGAGCCTGTGTTTAGCTTTGTCATTGTGGGCTTGTAGATCAACAGCTTGTCAAATTTCTCAGGACAATGAGCATGAAATCTACAGGAGCGAATCTAACCGAATAGAACCTGACGTGTTACGCAACGGGAACAGCCGACATTACGGCTCAAAGACTCGGCTTAAGAGTTGAAGTATTGAGCACAGCTCGGTTAATTCGTCTGGAAGTACAAGCTCAACTGCTGCAGATTAGATTAGATTAAATTCGCTGATCCTTAATATTCGTCCTCGATATAAAACAAGATCAGAATGAATGTGCCTTAAATTATAATTTGTTGAAATAAACATCTCAAATGTACTGGGATACGACGAGAAGGCGGGTGATGAAGATGAGAAAGAGGAGGAGGAAGAAGAAGAGGATGACAATGATGAGGAAGAAGAGGTAGGGGAGGATTATGAGGAGAAGAAGAAAAGGAGGATGATGAGGAGAATGAGGAGGAAGATGAGGAGGAGGAGGAATAAGTAATGGAGGTCAGAGAGGTGTAAATGAAATATGGAAAAATAAATGAAGAGACTTGTAAATTAAATTCTTTAACGAAAGGCACCGAGGAGTTTGTTTATGGTGACCGAGTGTAACTAGGCAACAACATTCTCCCAGTAACTCACTCACTCTGTCGCTCCACAGCTCTTTTAACCCGAGGTTAGATGTTTTAAGTTAAATAAGTGTTCGGATTGGACTTCGTGGAGCTTTATAATAAAACCTGATGGAAATGATGATCGGTCCTGATGGAGGCACAGTGACCTCAATAATGCTGATCTGAGCACTAATGGATTCTGATTACGGAGGCTTTCTGGAGTGAAACTGCGACAACTGAATCAGCATCATCGTTTTAATGTGAACTGTAATAAACATTTCAACCCATCAATCAAGTCCACACTCCCTAATCTGGAAGAGTGACTTCCAGTTTCTCTCAAACATAGAATATGTTAGTGGTTAAAATCAATCAGTCAATCAATACATAACTCAAATTAAATAAGATTTATTTCTCTCTCTCTCTCACCTGTCAATCACAGTGACACTAGCAAAACCAGCCAATATGTAGAGAAGGACACACGTCTATGTGAAGCAGCCTAAAGCCCTATTCGGACGGGATTAGTTTTACGTGGGGACGTGGAGTAATACAATTTTACCTCAGGACGTCTGTAATATTAATTGGCCAATTCGCACTGGACAAGACATCACAGTAAAACTAGCAGAAGTGGGAGGGGTAACTCGCTTTACACACCACAGTAACCTCCTTGTCGTCATGTGCGTATGACGTTACTTCCTGTTATCACGTGCGCAAACAGACAACATGGCGCCTCCATGCTTGCAAAACGCGCCAAAAACTACTTTTAAACAGGAAATGACGGAATTTTACCGTACATATTTACAGCGGGTCTATTCAGACGGGATTAGTATTACCTGAGGTCATTTTTCCGGACCTTTTTACAGAAGGTAAAAGTCACCGTAATCTTTACTGACATTGTCCGTAATGATTACCGAGATGGCACATTCGGACGGGACTAAAATCACCGAGAAGCTCTGGTAATAATTACTTTACCCCCACGTCCCCACGTAAAACTAATCCCGTCCGAATAGGGCTTTAGAAACAGTTCAAGACTGTGGATTCATGCCGTATTCATCAATGAGGCTAAATGTATTAGATGTATACAGCCACAAATAGAAACCCGAAGCACGTATTCAGGCAAAGCTTCGTGTTGCTCTATCCGTAGTCATGTTCGGCCAATAAATTACTGATAAAACGTTCATTCATACTAAGAAAAACATAAATAGCAGTGAGTTAGCAGTGAGTAAAGATCCTCTGCTCCTGAGCCTCATGGCGGTGTTGAGTCAGGAGCCTGAAAGCGTGCAGGACGCAGATGGAGTTCGGCCGCTTTGCTGGAGTGGGTGGATGCTAAAATCTGCAGAGAAGACCTCGTCATGAAACACCCACAGAGACCTCCTGAGTCCCTGTGAGGACAAAGCCACGGGCCAGACGCCAGCTTGGCCCCACTGTTGCTTTGCCAGTACAGAACAGAGCTGTTACTACCACCTAACTAGCTGTTATTTAAAAATTGCCTGACTTCCAAAGGAGCTCTAGGGAGACGAGTTCTGATCACCAGCTGTGTCTCCTTAGGAAAGAAGTTAGGAAAAATGTCCTGAAAAGAAATCACAGAGTCAGCCACAACATTAAAACCACCTGCCTAATAGTGTGTAGATCCTCCTTCTGCCACTAAAGCAGCTGTGAGCAGCGAGGCACGGACTCCACAATACCTCTGAAGGTGCGCTGTAGTGTCAGGCACCAAGACGTTTACTGCACGTTTACTTTTTCGGTTATCTGGGTTTCCATGACGCTGTTGCTGCTTCATCGCTTGTCCTTTCTTGGAGCACTTTTGGTGCACACCGGAAACACCCCAATACACCTGCTGTCTTTGAGATGCTCCAGCCCAGTCGTCTAATCATCACCATTTGGCTCGTCAACTCAACCACATCTTTACACTTAAACAATAAACACTGTAGCCTTGAAAATGGCTGCTGTATCCCACCCACTGACAGAGGTCATTGTAATGAGATCGTCACTGTGACATTCACTTGACCTCTTTGTCTATACACCACGGTATATGCAGTCACCTTCCACTTTAAAAGGAACACCTAAGTGTGTGTGTGTGTGGTATTTAGCTCACTTTGATGTATTGTTATATCTTTTAGAAAATGTTTTTAAAAAATGCTTGAAACTCTTTGAGAGTCTTTCGCTTTGTTTCGAAGCTTCATAGTCCAGGTCACTACAGCACGGTATCACCGAACCGATGAACCCTCACACACTTCCTAGAAGCGTAATGCTCGTTCACAGAACGGAACACAACATGTTGCATGTTCTTGTGGGAGTCACACTACAGTCACACATGACGGAGAGATTAAACACGAGCCAGAGTCCATACAGCTCGGATTTCTTGGTATCCGTAGGCAGGTAAGCGGTAGGCGGTTTGTGTCTGGTGTCGCTGTGCACAAGGACAACGGAAGCTAAACGCTGCGCTGCTCTTTTTTTTTTTTTTAAACATGTTTTGGATTAACTCAAAGTGCACGAGAGACAAAGCGAGCAGTGACTTTCACTTCAAGCAGCAATACTGAATTATTGTAGCAAAAAGGAGATTGGTGATTAATTACCTGTTAATCTCCACCTACTTTTCTTTATTTTACTTAAATAAATAAAAATACAAAATAAAAATTCTACAAATTTACAAATACTTTTATTTATTGGCATTTCTATTTTTAAAAAAATAAACAAATATATGTTATAAATATATAATATTAATAAAATATTGTAGCAAACGTCACATCTACAGTTTTAGAAGTCTAAGTATTTTTATTAAATAATAAATAATCCATCAAGATGAATCGGAAAAGCTTTGACATATTATCGCAACCCCGAAATTTTTTTTTTTAATAAAAACACAAGCATGATGAACTTAACAGCAAGGACAGGCAGGAGTGAGACAGACAGACGCATACACACACACACACACACACACACATCATAAGCGGTTAAGATGCTGGACTTCAGCTCAAAAGGTCAGTATTTAAAATCCCACTGTGGCCCCATGAGATTCAGTTACATGTGAAATAACTGCTAGTCACGCTGGATGCAGGCGTGTGCCAAGCACGGTCAATGTAAACAGTGTTTTTGCTACTCAGACCCACATGCAGGGATTTATTTTACCATAGAAACATGAGCAATCCGTGCTGAAGCCTGTGTTGGCTTAGCTAATTGGCATCTGTAATTCATCATGGCAGTTAACTAGGGAATGTTTAGTTTAGTGAATCCAGCGTACTTCTGTGTTGAGCTGACTTTGGTACAGCGCTCTTCTCCCAAGCACACAAAAACAACTGAACCACGCAGGCGCTCGGCCCAAGCTAGCTCCTGCATCCCGTCACTGTGGTGTAATATGACCACCAGGCTTTGCACATGTGTACAACTCAGGTCAGGTTAACCTTACTGCATTCAACAGTACAGGGGCAAAACACCCTGTATCAGCAGCTGTCCCCAAGGACGACCCGTCAACCACCGACGTATTCAGAGAAGCCAGGTACCTTCAAACAAACACCACTGCAAGACGACATCACCACAAAATCAGAGACAACTAAATACAGACTGAAATCTAGAGAACAATTTTTCCTTCGTTATAATGCTTCATTAGATACATAAAGTTTCTGGAAAAGACTGACTGTCTGACCTGAACCTTATCCTAGAGATTCAGAGCTTGGAGCAATTTCATTTTCGAGCTCCTCCCATTTGAGCTACATAGTGGAGAGAAAAAAAAAAAAAAAAAAAAACATGGCCGTCTCAACGTTCTTCGTTTATTAGCAACACGCTAACTAGCAATTCGGCTGTTGATTCGGTAAAGCTTGCAGGATTCGGAGGAGTTGAGAAGACCCGAGTTCCTGAGTCAAGGTAGAGTTTTTGTTGCTGGTTAAGAAATAGGAGTTAGATGGACTTGGGTATAAAATATACATAGCTCAAATATTCTACATTCCCTCAGAAGAACCAGAATGTGTCTCTGCCTTATTTGTGGCTCGATTAACAACTCAAGCTTCCCAAATCGAAAACTAAACTATTATTAACAACATACCTACTGATGCAATATTCATTTCATTCATTCATTTACAGTAACCACACTGTTCCTGGAATCCCGTTCAGTCTTGGACCAGGACAGTGTGTGTTGCAGGAATACACCCTGGACAGGATGCCAGTTCATCACAAAGCACCACACATTCACAGCCAGAGACCAGTTAGAGTCATTGCCATGTACTGGGAAGAAAAAAGCCTTCAAAAAGGACAAAAGGAACACAAAAAGGTACTTACAAAACTCTACACAGACAATTTCACACAATACATTTTAACACTGTATTATATAATAATCCATCTCAAAATTAAGGGACTGACAACGTCTTGATGAAGATACTAATATTAATATTTCTAATGCATCGTCCTGCCCAATTTACAGCGGTACGAGCACAAACGTCACTGTCACAATGATGACACAAGAAGTAAAATACTGAGCCAAAGTGGGATGAAAGCCCACATTTCCACACACAGTCTGATTCTCTCAGTTTCCTTTAAATTTATGAAACATGGTTCAATGAATATTTTAGCCGAATGAACAAAATGAAAAGAAAACAGAAGGAGAACAACCCCGAATAAGGAGCAGTAAGAATCGGCCATTAAAACACGCCCTGCTAAATTGCGAATCATTTGGTGCACTAGAGAATCACTGCGAAGTGAAACCAACCAAACCTAATGAAAACGATTCAATGGCACAAACAATTAAAAGAAAAATTAGGGCAGATTTTTAAAAATGAAATACGAGCACTTTGATATTCAGCAGCTAGAGTTAAACACTTGTGACTGTCAGTGAGAAACTACTGTGTTCTTACCATCAAAAGTAACCTTCTATTCATCTATATGCTTATCATTTCCTACAGTTGAGTCATAACTTCTCATAAAACCAACTGCCAAATAAACGTCAAAAACATGTATTTAATCTAAGGCATTTATTTAACCACTTACTTTAGTTTATATTTTTACTTTGCAAATTAATATGTCTGCTAAGGCCAATCTGCTACCCAGGATTGCTATTATAACAATAAAAAAATAAATAAATAAATAAATAAATAAATAAATAATAAAAACACATCAAATAAATAAAATTACATTTTAATGATTTGAAAATTTGATTAGATACTGCAGCCAAAACAATAAATAAAAAATATTAATTAGTTTTTAATTATTATTTATTATCCAATAGTGGAATAGTGATGCATCTTATTGGAAATGGAAATGTTTCCATATAAAAAAAAAAGCATTATGGTATTTTTGTTAGGATGATATTATATAATTTTACACATATATAGGCCATGTCTAAAAGTTTATTAAGCAAAATATTAATATTAATACTTCTAATCAAGGATTCAGTATTATAAGTAATATTCATATTATTCAGTAATACAAATCTTATAAATATAAACGTCTTGTTGACATATTTTAGCCTTTATGACTTTCCCATCCTTGGTGTTTCACTAACATAACCAACAGGTAACAGATGCTTCCAGCTACTTAACATTTTGTCTTCCAACTTTGGCCACACCTTCTGAGCACTTAAAGATCAACTCTTTTGCGCATGCGTCGAAACCTCAATCACTTTCTCCCAAGCGACAGTAGGAAACACACAGCACTGGTTTTTTTATTTTGTAAGATTTACCAAAGTCATCATTGCTGAACAAAGTCGCCTTGTTGGTTTACACGCGCTTTAATTTCTCTTGGCAAATCACTCGGACTAATAACGTGTCATGTTGAAGCGCCTTATTATTCTAAATGAATGAACACGGATATAAAAGCAACTCCATTGAAGGCATGTTGACGGAATATCTTCATAGCAAAACCGACCTGCAACGCACGCGTCACCGTTTGGGTTTTTTTTTTTTAAACCATGATGCGTAAAATAAATCTGGTGTAAAGCGAAATATTTAAATTCCCTACAACACAAAACAAACCTCTACAGGTTGCACCGTAGCAGAAGGGAATTAGTTCAGTAGGTTAAATCTGATCACATGCGTCCTATTATACGTAAACACTGTAATACGATATTAATGTGCACAATAAAATGTTTTAGTGACAAATATATATGTGTGTGTGTGTGTGTGTGCGCGCGCGCGAGCTGAACTGCGGTGTTGCCGAAACCTAATGCGCGCTTCTGAACTAAATATAGTAAAGTTTAAAATACGGACCATTTTTTTTTAATATAAACGCACATGACATGTAATAGTGTAGATAAGTCAGAAGTGCATGTGTTTTTATAAATCTGTTAGCTAGCTAGCCGCAGACGTTTGGAGACGCAGCTCCTTCTCTATAAGCGCGAGCGAAATGTGGGTCATCACCAGGCCTCCGGACTGCACAAGCTACAGGGACAACAAATAATAACAGCGCTGGGTTGTTTTTCCTGTTTTTTTTTCCTTCCGTCAGCGTTAAAACAAATGCTGCACTAGACATTTGCCTGGTGTCTTTTTTTTTATTATCATTATTATTTTTAAATCATAAACGTGCAAAACGCCGTCCTTACCTAGTTTATTCGCCGTCATTAGGGGATCTCGCGCTCCTTGTTTTGGTTTAGACGCCTGCGTTGGATTGACTGGAGTTACAAAAACAGCAGGGCCTACCCTGGGCTTCCCGAACGCATGCGCAGTAGGCACTGAGCGACAGCAGTAGCAGCAGCCTACACAATCTGGCAACCCACGAGCGAGCTAGCGCGAGGAGAATAACCACATACTTTTAATCTTTTATTAAAAAAATAATAATAAATCTTTAGCAGCGCAATCATATATTTATATTATGTATTTATATATCTTATTTCCTCATCATTTTACAGTAATCATTCTGGAAAATATTTTTAATCTTTAATTCTAAATTTCTTTTCTTTTTTTTATTTATTTTTATAATATAATATACATTTATTTTAGAATATATTTTTTAAACCGAACGAGCTTCGTGTTGTGTGTGTGTGTGTGTGCGTGCGTGCGTGCGTGCGTGCGTGCGTGCGCGTGTGTGTGTGTGTGTGTTATACAAGCGCCCCCAATCTAATACGTCTCTCATTCTTTTGGCGGAAGGCCAATTAGGTCAAACTCACCAGACAGCCAACCTTGACTGGTAGCGTGTAAAAGTTGTGTCAGAATTCAGAATGACACTGAACTTGTCCAATCAGAGAGTCGTGCGTGTGTGGGCGTCACCACAAGCGGAAGTCTGTGTGCTGATATTCGGAATAACTCACCGTTTTTTGTTATTAAATGTTTTGTTTTTTTTTGGATTGTTTGTTTTCATAAATCACACACATTTATATATATATATATATATTTATTTATGTGAATGGACATACCTAAATTTCTAATTCCTGTATAATTACAGTATAATTATAAATCCAGTATAATTAGATGTATAATTCAGGATTTCTAAAGGGATGGGATATCTTCAAGCAATCCATCCATCCATTTTCTGTACCATCTGTACTACACAGCAGAGGTGGGAGTAAGTCACACATGTGCAAGTCACAAGTAAGTCTCAAGTCTTAACCTTCAAGTCTCAAGCAAGTCCGAGTCATTTTTTGTGAGAGTCAAGTCAAGTCAAGTCATTGCTATATGTCAAGCAAGTCAAGTCAAGTCGTAGCTTGAGTCAAGCAAGTCACTGGCAAGTCATACATATGTTTGATGGTTTAACTAAAATGTATATATTAAACAAAGTTAAATCTACAGTATTTATGGACTATGAGAGTTTTATTTGCAACAAAAATGATTATATGCATTTATTTTTAAAAGGTGTCCACATACAGGTGAGTTGTAAATACAATAAAAATCTAAAAATGAATAAAAATCAAAACTACAAAGAATAAGATGTAAATGTAACTGAAATAAGGCCAACATAAAAGCATAAAAAGTTTGAATATGCCTCAAACATGGCAGAAGACCATGGAAAAGTTTATATAAAAAAGTACAATGGTTTCTATGCAACCAAATGGCATTTTTTGAACAGGCATTCCCTTTTAATGGGACATGAACACATCCTTAAATTAGATCCTTCCTTTTTAACAACAGAATAACAACAACAATCAATCACGTCAACCAAAAAACGTAAATTATTGAATCCCACAAACCTTGAAGTGAATTAACTATTGGGGAGAGAGAGAGAGAGAGAGAGAGAGAGAGAGAGAGAGAGAGAGATATTATTGGAGTGAGTGTAATTTATTAATTAAAGGGATAGTTCACCTAAAAATGAAAATTCTGTTATCATTTTCTCAGCCTCATGATGTTACAAACCTGTATAAATTTCTTTGTTTTGATGAACACACATGTAGATATTTTGAGGACTGTTTATAACCAAACCATTCATGAGCCCCATTCACTTCCATAGTGAAAAAAAGAATACTATGGAAGTGAATGGGGCTCATGAAGGGTTTAGTTATAAACATTCCTTAAAATATCTTCCTCCGTGTTCATCACAACAAAGAAATTTATACAGGTTTGTAAAATCATGAGGGTGAGAAAATTATAAAAGAATTTTTACTATCCCTTTAAATTGAATGTGTGTGTGTGTGTGTGTGTGTGTGTGTGTGTGTGTGTGTGCGCGCGTGTGCATGCTAGACAAGAATATGGCTCTGCTTGCAACTCTGAAGTTTTTTATATTTATATTTATGTTTTATATATGTAAATATATATATGTGCATCCCCATAAACGATCCATACGCTTTTCACTCAAAGCCTAACACTGAAGACCAATTATAAGCGCTATTGCAAAAAAGCTGACATTTCCACATGAACAGTGACCAAACATTTACACTACATGGCGCTTGAAAAAATTAGTTTGATAGAACTTTGTCATTCAATTGTGAGCGATGTGGTCGCATTCTGCTGTTCTTCTCTTCTCATCTTGCACAAAATCCCGGTACCTGAACTTAATTATTTTTGCTGTAGCGCCTTCCATGTTTCGTCACGTCTGTTAAGGTTTATTAGTTAGTGCGCGCGCTCCCTCTGCTTGCCTGCTGCGGCACGTGGTTAGATTACGCTCTGGCGTGCGTTTAAAAACAGATTTAAAAACAAAATAGACAAAAAAGATAAAACAAAAACAAAAAACAAGTTATTTCGAGTCATTTAACTCAAGTCCGAGTCAAGTCTCAAGTCATGAATGTCAAGTCAAAGTCAAGTCGAGTCTTTTTTTAATATTTGTCAAGCAAGTCTCAAGTCTCAACTGTGCGACTTAAGTCTGACTCGAGTCAAGTCATATGACTCGAGTCCCCCATCTCTGCTACACAGGCTCACATTTTACCTTGATCTGTGGAAGGAAACATGAAACAGAGTACATAAAGGGTATTAGATAAATATCGAGTATGAGATCACTCATTCTCGTGTTCAAGTGGAAAATATCATACATCTGCCACCAATGAAGTGTTTCTGTAGGTTTCTGGTGAAGCTACAGAGCTTATAACGCATATATGGGATCTGATTGGGGAAAGGTATCGATCATAAGAGTTTATGAAACAACAGATGTACCATGAAAACCCATAGAGGCCATTATCACGTGGGACTTTGTCATGACAACTATATCACCTCAGACCATGTGTCAAAATATGTTGTGGTCTGTTGAGAACTTTTGTGGCTTAATTCTGAAGGATATATTTGGCTCAGAAACAATAGAACTCATCCCCTAAAGAACACATTACCTGTGGTGAAGCTGCTTATCCACAGCTAGGACAAAGACAATACACTAGAATATATTTTTGCAGCGTATTAATACATAATATACAATTTGATGTTTGTAATCACGGTCATTTTTTTCTTCCTTACTAGATACAAAAGAGAAATGTATTTATATTAATGTTAACAATGTCCTCTCACTGAAAAAAATACATCACCGTGACATAATTATGAAATGGGCTACTATTTCTTTATACAGTTACACACATAATCACACACACTTTTTTGCGTTGGTCCTAAAAAAATCTGATGTTTTTGTGTTATACTGTATATATTTAATACATATACTAAAAAAGTTATATGAAAGTTGATTTTTAGACACAGGGGGCACGGTGGCTTAGTGGTTAGCACGTTCGCCTCAGGGTCGGGGTTCGATTCCTGCCTCCACCTTGTGTGTGTGGAGTTTGCATGTTCTCCCCGTGCCTCGGGGGTTTCCTCCGGGTACTCCGGTTTCCTCCCTCAGTCCAAAGACATGCATGGTAGGTTGATTGGCATCTCTGGAAAATTGTCCCTAGTGTGTGATTGCGTGAGTGAATGAGCGTGTGTGTGTGCCCTGCGATGGGTTGGCACTCCGTCCAGGGTGTATCCTGCCTTGATGCCCGATGACGCCAGGCTCCCCGTGACCCGAGGTAGTTCGGATAAGCGGTAGAAGATGAATGAATGAATTTTTAGACACTTTGAGCCATCTAGTGGCCATAATGTAGAGCTTCATGCTGTGTGTTATAGTCTTGTTTGAAACGTAAACACACAGTAAATATAATACATTTAGTTCTTATGAAGTTTATCCCATAAACACAGTATTTATTGAATTGATGTGTGAGGAACAGAATTAGAATTTTCTCTGTAGACAGTGACAATGTTCTGACTTAATATTAATAATATCCACAAGATGGCACTGGACATTCATTCATTCATTTATTCATTCATTCACCTTCTACTGCTTATCCGAACTACCTCGGGTCACGGGGAGCCTGTGCCTATCTCAGGCGTCATCGGGCATCAAGGCAGGATACACCCTGGACGGAGTGCCAACCCATCACAGGGCACACACACACTACGGACAATTTTTCCAGAGATGCCAATCAACCTACCATGCATGTCTTTGGACCGGGGGAGGAAACCGGAGTACCCGGAGGAAACCCCCGAGGCACAGGGAGAACATGCAAACTCCACACACAAGGTGGAGGTGGGAATCAAACCCCCAACCCTGGAGGTGTGAGGCGAACGTGCTAACCACTAAGCCACCGTGCCCCCCGGGCACTGGACATATATTATATTACCACACATCCTTTTCACAATGCAAACACAATGCATTAACTTTCATGAATTCATCATTGAAAAAAACTCTCAAAACATAATCTTTCTGCACAGGTTTAAACAATACACTAAATATGGTTCTTCCTCAAACTGTTCCCACAAATTTGGAAGCACACAATTGTACAGGGTGTGTTTGTATGCTGTAGCGTTATTATTTCCTCTTCACTGGAACCAAGAGGCCCAAACCTGTTTCAGCCTGACATTGTGAAAAGCTGTGAACAAAAAGTGAGCTCCATGAAGACATGGTGTGTTTGGTTGGAGTAAAAGAACCTGAGTGTTCTGCACAGAGTTCTGACTCTGACTCAACCCAACCGAACACCTTTGGGATGAACTAAAACCCCAGACATCCTCACTCTTACAACATTGGTGTCTGATCTAATGCTCTTGTAGCTGAATGATCACTAATCCCCACAGTCATGCTTCAACATCTTGTGGAAAAGCCTGACTTACAGACAGCTCTCTGGCCTTCATGCTTTTTTTATCCTTTTTAACAAATGCAGACTTCACAGGTTCAATACAAGCACAGATTCAGAGATATTAATTGTTTAATCAATCTTATTACACCCTTTTCATCATTAGAAAAACGAGTGGATTAAAAACAAAAGTTAAAAATCTAAGTTGTTTAACACAACTAGAGTTTTTGATTACACACACACACACACACACACACGCACACACACACATGCACAAAATGGTGTTCTTAGTGTTTGACCTAGTAAACTAACATGAGGATGTGTTTTTGATAGATTTCAAAAACTCTTCTATAACACTTCTATAAGTCTATAGCTAAACGCTGTGAACATAATAATTAATAGAGCAGATTAGAGAAAAGTGCAAATTATATTTTTCGGAGTCAACAAGTCAATGTTTATATTAAATTTCTGTGTGTGTGTGTGTGTGTGTGTGTGTGTGAGTGTGTATGTGTGTGTGACAAAGAAAGAGAGAGAGAGAGAGAGAGATAATGCCATGCAACTTGCTGTTCGTTATAATTTGAAATAAATATTACTTTCCAGCGGCCCTGTTTTATTCCAAAGTTTCTAGGTAATATTGGTGAGGTTAGTTTCTTCTTCCTTTCTTTCTTTACTTACGTATGCATGACTTTAACGGGGTGAGTAGGGTAGAATCTGGTACAGGCCAAGCACACTTCAATTTAAAGCTGAATGTGAATGCAGATACAGATACAGATCTTTTAAGCAGTAAAGGCATACTAAGCTATTAAAGTTCTAAATGTGCTAGCTGTGAGTCACAAATCTCACAACCTTCTCCAGAGCAAAATTTTACATTCAATACATTAACATGCTTCTATACTATATATACACACCAGTCCTGTATATACGTTGCAAACGTAAACTGAATAAAAGCAACTATACACCGTACTATTAAAGTATGGTTTCAGATTGTTTTGGCAGAGAGAGAGAGAGAGAGAGAGAGAGAGAGAGAGATTCACAATAACCAGTTTCTCAAAATCACATTGCAGAATGACTTTAATTTAAAAGACACAACATGTTTACACGATTAAGACCTGTGGACCAAAAAAAAAAAAAGATTTGATTTAATTCTCTATGTACATTTAGTATCACTATACACCATATAGGGGTGATAAGCAGACCACAGATAGGTGCCTCAGGGTTTTCTGGTTCTCCTTAAAGGCTAATCAGCTGCTCCACAGGAAAAGGACCATGTTGTGATACAAAGACAAAATGCCTAAGTTTTACAGCAGAACATACAGGTTAAGAGAAGGTGTTCAGGAAGTGTTCCATTGTTCATTGGGTTTTCTTTTTAATTCTCCATTTTGTTTTCATTATTATTATTATTATTATTTATTTTTTTAACACATATTCTGTCGATCGTCTACCATTACGTGGCTGTGAAGAAAAAAAAAGAGTCTCATAAATAACTGGATGTAACTCACAGTAACATTGATTTTCTATCACAGTTTGCATCATTTAGTGGTATGACATTTTATTCTAGGTGATTTACATGAAGAACAAGTGAGTAATCGTTAATACCTACCCGATATAAGAAGTATCCTCTACTCTGGATAAGGCGTGGGGTCTCCTGTACAAAAAGAACACTTTGTTAGATATACACCAAGCAAGAAATACAGAAGCGGAAACAATTCACTTTTCAATAAAGTAATGTACAGTATTGTCAAAGGACTGTTTCCAATAAAATACCGTACATGACTATTAATCATCCATCCAAACTCCTGCTAGAAAGGCTATTTTCCCACTGCCGTATTTTAAGT
The DNA here is from genome assembly GCF_030014155.1 of Tachysurus vachellii. Taxonomy (NCBI): domain Eukaryota; kingdom Metazoa; phylum Chordata; class Actinopteri; order Siluriformes; family Bagridae; genus Tachysurus; species Tachysurus vachellii. Next base: position 31,285,575 of record NC_083462.1, on the reverse strand, counting down.
TAGCTATTATACAAAGTAGAAAAGGAACTAAAAGACTCAATTTTGAATCAGGACTGAATCAGTATTAACATCACTGGTTTAAGGATCTTCAGTGATTTGATTTGATTCGATTTAATCGTATTTGCAAAGCACTTTTAAGAGCGGACATGTGCGCCAAGCAGCTTTAAGGAAGAATATCAATTCAGGATATATATTTTTCTTTTAGAAATGAATCCCTAATGAGCAAGTCAGAGGTGACATTAATGAAGAAAAACTCACTGAGATGATATGAGGATGAATTCAGTAAAGTCATTCCTCATCTGTATGAAGAATATATATATATATATATATATATATATATATATATATATAAATCTCCATCCAGGATGTATCCTGCCTTGATGCCCAATGACGCCTGAGATCCCCGTGACCCGAGGTAGTTCGGATAAGCGGTAGAAGGCATTTGCGCCCACAGAACTGCCCTCACTGGATATTTTCTCTTTTTCGGACCATTCTCTGTAAACCCTAGAGATGGTTGTGCGTGAAAATCCCAGTAGATCAGCAGTTTCTGAAATACTCAGACCAGCCCGTCTGGCACCAACAACCGTGCCACGTTCAAAGTCACTTAAATCACCTTTCTTCCCCATTCTGACGCTCGGTTTGAACTGCAGCAGATCGTCTTGACCATGTCTACATGCCTAAATGCATTGAGTTGCTGCCATGTGATTGGCTGATTAGAAATTTGCGTTAACAAGCAGTTGGACAGGTGTACCTAATAAAGTGGCCGGTGAGATATATATATGCTCAAAAACATGCACTTTTGGAAGTTATAAACTGTTCACTGAAGAAGCTTTGAATGTGAAACCGCATTGCAGTTCGTTGCAATTGCAGACCAACTCCATCTCCATGCTTTTTTAGTGGTGATGTCATTTTCCATGATTCTAGTTCTTTTGGCTTAGCTGTGTGAGACATCGAACATTCTCCATGATTCATCTTCTTCAGCACCCCACACACACCCATAAAGACAGCTTAACATTTCTGCACTGAATGTACAGAATGTAGTCATAACTTGGACATGCCGTCAAAATGTTCATAAATGTTCTGAATATAAACAGGATCTGCTAAAGCAAAGCAGGATGTTTACAACCTAGACTTTTTTTTTTTTTATTTCAAGAATTGTGCCCCAAAGTCCACAATGTTTCTATCGACAATGTGTATCGCTGAAGCTTTTATATAAGACCACAGGTGAACTGTGCTGTACAGTGCTGGTCAGGGCAGATAATTTTAGTCGATAATAACCAGGCGAATGGAAAAGAACAGCTAATTCCGCTAATTTTGAAGCACACTGCAACATTTATGCTTGGGAAGGGATGCGGGGAAGCAGAAACGAGCGCAAGTGCATCCGCCAGAGACATTCACACACACACGCTCAGTCTTTTACAGATGCAAACGTTATGGGAATTTTTTTACAGCAAAGTATACATAAGACCTTGGATATAAATATTTCGTTGAACTTTAGTAGTCATCATCCTGGATCCCAATAGATTCTCTCACAATCACACACTTAATGCGTACGCAACATTAATTAACTAATGAGAAGGAGAACTGCTTATTCTCCTGAGGTCCAGAGGTGCGAGCGAATGAAGTGAATCATTATGGCCAAAGGTGAATCAGAACCTATTAAATAAGAATTCAATTTCCTTTTAGAATGATGTCACCCTGCAGCTCATAACTG